>NC_135093.1:17472500-17722500 GCF_051107435.1 Chaetodon auriga
AATACTCAGAATGATTTTCTGAATGTAAATAACACCAAATGGAGATGCTGCTATCATTGTCATTATTGCTGATGTAATGCTGCATTTGGAAAAAAAAAAAAAAAAATTCATGCGCCAATTTTTTTGCAGCAGTAAATGCGATGGCCCGGTTATAAGTATAGAAAGAATACAAACAGGCACAGATTCCTGCGTGCACAAGCAACACTCACATGGAGTTTGAGTAAAAGAAAAGCGAAAATGGCTGCTGTGTTGTTGTGTCAGTCTTTGCATTGTTTACCCTCCGATAAGCAGAACCTTGAAAACTCCTTGCACAAACATTTCCCAGTGGATGCCAGACGCCGGGATTCAATTATCCTCAAACATCCATCGGCGGCTTTCAAACATTCATTTTCATCTTTCTTCTCCTAAGTGGCTGCGTACGATTTCAGTTTAAAGCGCAGTTGTTATATTCAAGCGGTGACACTGAAATTGTCACTGCTGTGGAATAGAGCCCTGTGTGTGTTATTGGTTGGTTAGTTGTGTGTGTGTGTGTGTGTGTGTGTGTGTGTGTGTGTGTGTGTGTGTATTACTCACATAAACCTGTTAACAGTCACACTGTAGGGACGTATATGTAAATGTGTGTGCATGTTCATGTATGTAATGTCTCCAACAGTAATAGAAGCATGGTGTGTGTGTGTGTGTGTGTGTGTGTGTGTGTGTGTGTGCGCTTGTGTGTGTGTGTGTGTGTGTGCTTGTGTGTGTGTGTGTGTGTGCATGTGTGTCTGTGATGAAGGGTGCATGTGTGTCTACTCGTATACATTTCACATCTTGTTTCTGATTGGCTTGCAGTGACCTCATCTGTTTATTGTTGCAGTGGAGCACCGTGCACACACGCACACGCACACGCACACACACACACACACACACACGCAGACAGAGTATAATAATATGAGTCATTCTGTCATCTCTATTTGTGCATTTATGCTCTCTTCATCACTCATTGTGAGGTGCACGACATCTGCGTGTGTGTGTGTGTGTGTGTGTGTGGGTGCCTGAGTGGGCAGCTGAAATTGACTGCTGGCAGTAACCTGGCCTTCACAGCGGTCAATGTTAATATTGATCCGTATGCAAAGGATAGGAGGAAGAAAAAGAGTGTCAGGGAAGGAGGCGAGGGTGGGGACAAGGAGGGCTATTGATCCATGAGGTAATGCCAGTGTAGGTGAACGTTTCATCTCAGACAGTCACAAAGACGCACAAACACAGACACACACAGAGATGGAGTGAGTGAGCGCAGAGGATGAGAGGACAGGCAATCAATGGCCGTGAGATTTGAATCAAGAGAAGGAAAAAGAGCCGAGCAAAGAAAGTGTGTGTGAACAGTCATGTGAAGGATTCCATTATGACATAAGGAATATTCTGTACATACTGTAGACGAGAGTTTGGCTTTCAGTGACCTACGGGGGTCAAAGGAAATCTCAGAGGTCGCTCATAGTGGCAAAGTCAGAGAATTGCTGCATGACTTTGCAGTTCCTTTTAGCTCTTCTTTTGGTTTTAGGCTCCACAATTTAGATAAATCTGCTGTCCACCACCTGGCCAGAAGACAGACACCGTGTAATGAAACATTTAGCAGCTAAGATATTTCCCACAGGAGTTGGTACAGGCCAACGCAGAGCCAAAAGGAGTCTGAGTATCGGACTGACATTCATCAGGTGGCCAGAGACACAGCTTCAGATAAGTTCCCCTGTAGCTCCATGTCTGCTGGAACTGTTTGCTGATATACTAACTAAGGTTATGAGATGTCAGTGTGGTGGTTACAGTTATTTTGTGACTGAAGTCTTGTGGTAATTAGGCTTACAGATATAGTAGTTTTGATTTATTTGTCTGGGTTTTGAGATATCTGGGATTTCTGTCTTTCCCACAATACAACGGTGGTAAATACAGTTTTCTTTGTGGTGCTTACAGCATTAAAAAACTATCTTAAAAATATTCCTATTTAATGGATGAATATTAATTATAGACCACACGGTGAATAGTTTTCAGTGGAGCTCCTTTCTACCAAAGAAATAATGCTAATAATAATTCCTAATAATGAAGGTGAGTGAGAGCCTTTGCCTGAGAAAATGAAATGAAAACTTTTAAAATGCGTTTACTGAATTGATCTCTCCTCTCATCCATCACTTCCTCTTTCAAACACACTGCAAATCCTTCCTCTAAACTTCCACTGTTTCATTTCTTTCGGTCTGTACGTCTCTGTGTAATCACACGGAGCAAATTAACTCCTCTTTCATCCCTCGCTCGTCATTTCCAATGGAAGTGTGTTCTACAATCGGCGCTCATTATAAAGCGCTCTGGATAACATCATCAGTCAAATGGCTGAAATGTAAATGAGTGCTTTCTCTGGAGCACCACCTGATTGTGCTTTGAGATCCTTCTCCCATCAAGCCCCCAAAATAGGTCCAGATTAGAAAGAAAACACTTCACAGCCGGATCAAAATAGAAGCAAAAGGAGAGAAAAGGAGGCAGTGTTGGCAGAGCTTTTTTTTTTTTTTTTTTTACCAAAATAGACTGAAGAAGAAGAAGAAATTACAGGCTATAAATAGAACAGCATATCATTAACATGGAAAAGGATGTTCTTTGGTACACAGACAATAAAATCTGTGTGTGTGTGTTGTTTCAGCTGCATCTCGTCTGTTTGCCTCCTGGTTTTCGCGTCTCTCCGTCTCCTTTCTCTCGCTCCTCTTCTAAATGTGATTTCAAACGATCTTTGATTCTGCTCAACAGGAGGATCATCTTACACCAACCAGCTACAACACCTCGCCATTACTGTTAGAAATGCCCCCTCCGTTTAATCTCTCATCTGCTCTGATGGGTTTTTGATACCAGCCTCCCAACCGCACACTTCTTCTTCTTCTCTCCCTCTCTCTCTCTATCTCTCTGCCCAGGGTACAGAGAGGGGTTTCTATGGAAACGAGGAAGAGACAACGGTCAGTTTCTCAGCCGAAAGTTCATCCTGTCGGAGAGGGAGGGGGCGCTGAAATACTTCAACAAGCAGGATGTAAGTGAGATGATGCAGCTGATTTTAAAGGCAAAATTTCACTCGGGCTAAAGCGAAGAATCTGAGGCTTTGACCGCGTCCAGTTTGATGTTCATGTCCTCCTCCACCAAGGCCCGGGATCCCAAAGCGGTGATGAAAATTGAGACCCTCAATGCCACTTTCCAACCGGCCAAGATTGGCAACCCTTGCGGCCTGCAGATCACCTACCTGAAAGACAACAGCACAAGGAACATCTTTGTTTACCACAGTGATGCTAAGGTACACAGTGAACTGTATTACTGCACGTTTTCCCCTTTAAAAAAAAACCTTCTGGAGTGTTTTCTACAATGCAGCGGCATGTCAAGTCTTAGATTACAGTAATACAGTGCACTAATGAAGGGTTAGTGCTATAGTATGCATGCTGTGCTTTGCTAAATGTCCTTGGAGTTGGAAATGTCCCTTAACAATTTATTTCCTCTCGTCTTTTTTCCATAACTGTTCATCTGTTGCTCTGTGCACAGTGTTTGGATAATGACACATTTTGGGTTGTTTTGGGAGAGTCAAATGCTGACATTTAGCTTAACATCAGAGGTGTCTGCGTTCACATTCAGGGAAAAGAGTCTTTCTGTTCGAACACTGGGGGCCTGTGGGACAGAAAGGCTGTGACTGCTGCAGTGTGGATGCGAGGAACCTCAAATAGCCTTACAGCTGAACGTCACTGTCCCACTATAGACAGACTGCAGTTTTATTTTATATTATGTCTTTATTTCTTTAACGGCTTTGAATTTAATCCAGGTAGCATTACAAAGAAGATATTGCTGCAACTCTGACTCATAATGACCTTCTACTCCAACCCCGCGTAGCCTGTAAGGTAGTTACTGCCCTCCTGTTCTGTCACTGGCTGCTCCTTCTGCCGCAGCTGTTGCTGTTCGTACAGCATTTCAAAAGCCCCACATCCACCCCAGCATCTACCTGCAGGGTCTGAGCGCACCTTCCCCATGGGAGGGAGTCATCATGGCCACTGCTGTGCTGAGCCTGGCGCTTCCTTGAGGGCAGCAGTGAGGTCACAGGCATGGACACCAAATGTCATCGCTGTACATTCACATTTGAATCCATTCCACATGGGTTGTCTGACTGAAATACAGATGAATGCATCTTTTTTTCTTTGTGTCGTCCTTGTATCTTGAGGAAATTATCAGCAAATGCTACAATACTACAATAAGTTTCTTCCATGTATTTCCTCCGAATTTTTGAAATGTTCAGCAACTGTTCAACAGACCTGCTGCATCTGAATGAAAAGACTGTTTATAATTCATCGATATTTCCTTGAAGTAGCACCAAATTACATTTTCCTTTCCAGGAAGCAAACTAAAAAGCTACAAAATATTTTGTTTCGGGGAATTTGTAGGCAGGCTATGGGTAGAAAAGACAAGTTAGTGTGTGTGCGTGCGTGTGTGTGTGTGTCTGGGGGAGAGAGAGAGTTCATCAAAATGAGAAGATGAGAGATAAGAAAGAGACAGTTATTAATAAGCATTCAGGGAGAGAGTGAAGCCTGAGACAGGAACAGCACCGCTCCCTCTGCTGGCCGAGCAGCGAACTGACGGCTGTAGCAGAAAGAGTTCATTGGGTTCGTTCAGTGTCACTGTCACTCTTATTCTGTGGTGGAGTTATCGACAGCACTGCAGCATCCACACGGCACAGATACCTTGGACTACACCTCTCTGTCTAGGAAAGATACCTTCAATGGAATCCGAGAAAGAGACGTTATTCACTCAGAATCCACAATGCATACTGTGAATAGAGATTGTATGAATTCCAGCAGGACACATTTCTCTGAAGGTGTGTGTTTTATTGTTTTATGCAGGAGATGGTTGACTGGTTCAATGCCATCAGAGCGGCCAGGTTCCACTACCTGCAGGTGGCCTTCCCCGGAGCAAGTGATGAGGAGGTGGGGACACTGTTCTGGAGCTTTTTATTATTATTATTATTATTATGCAGAAACATAGTCAAAGGTGATAACGATGCATCCTAAGCCAAAAAATGTAACAGAAATGACTTTCAGGGGTTGACCTTTGAGTCTTTTTTTGTCACTCCGTTCATCCTTAGTCTTTTTGTATTTGATAAGCATTATTTTTATATTGCAGGCTTTTATTTTATGTGCTTTTCTTTTGTCTTTTCTTCTCTAGTTGGTGCCAAAACTGACCCGAAACTTCATGAAGGAAGGCTTTATGGAGAAAACGGGTCCAAAGGTGCGTGCTGTAGTTGTTCTCACCGGATCCTACCACCCCTCTAAAGTGAAATCTGGAGTAATAGTGTTATTACACCTTCATTTTAATCTGACCAAAGTGTCTGCAGGTCAACTTTTTTTTTGCCTTATGACCACATATGTCTACTTGCAGCCCCTCAACAAGTGATTTCTTAAAAAATTAAATTGAAATTAAGTTGAGTAATTGAGGCCTGAAAAGTACAATCTGGTATTTTATAAGAAAAATAACGCCAAAATTAAAGATTAGTCCATATAAATTTGTACCTTTAATTCTGACCTAACCGAACAAAATGGAAAGGCTTCATTTGTCGACACTAGCAGAACCCTGTAGACCTCTCATGGCAGGTTATACTGTTCGCAGTGCACTGACTCCCTTTTGTTTTCTCTCTTCAAAATGTAATTGTCTCTGTTGCTCTGTCGCAGCACACAGAGGGCTTCAAGAAGAGGTGGTTTACGATGGATGACAGGAGACTCATGTACTTCAAAGACCCTCTGGTACGAAGAGATCTGCTCCCTCGTGACCTGTCGTTTAGTTCTGACTGATCGCTTTGTTTGTTCACCGGCCTTTCCTCTCTTTCTTCCCCTTTTCCCAGGATGCTTACGCCCGTGGTGAGGTGTTCATCGGCAGTAAGGAGCACAGCTACACTGTGCTCTCTGGTTTGCCCCCATCCACGCAGGGCTACCACTGGAACCACGGCATCACCATCGTCACGCCGGACAGGAAGTTCCTGTTTGCCTGTGAGACCGAGGCTGAGCAACGGGATTGGATAGCTGCCTTCCAGAGGGTCATCAATCGGCCAATGAGGCCGCAGGAATATGCAGGTGTGGAAAATTCTTTTTGTGTATGTGTGTGTTTATGTTTCTGTGTTTAAAGGTGCCCTGTGGAGTTTTTACCACTAGTAGCACTATGAAGCTGTGGCTGTGTGAGTTTCTCTTTGTGACACAGTAGCATCAGAGGCCATTGTGAAGTAGAACCACACATTGTGCTCCACATATAGTTGCTTCATTGTTCTCCAGAGAGCTGATGTGTGCAGCCCCAGTGGCCTAATGGATAAGGCACTGGCCTCCTAAGCCAGGGATTGTGGGTTCGAGTCCCATCTGGGGTGATTGACAGCAGAGTGGCGCAGCGGAAGCGTGCTGGGCCCATAACCCAGAGGTCGATGGATCGAAACCATCCTCTGCTAGCTGTGTTTTACCAGCAGCTGGTTTCTTTCACGGCTTTCCAACTGACACAGTTAAACAGGTAAAGCCAAATTTCTGGTCACTGTGAATGACCAAGAGAGAAGTCCAACCACAGTTAATGATCCTCATCATCATCATCGTCATGAGCCCTGTATCACAACACTCAGTCTGGCTCTCTTTGAGGTACCTGGCTTCACTTTGGCGGTCGTGGATAAACGCTGTCACGAAGCTGGATCGATTTCGACCTCACTCAGACATAGCCCCACAGTCTTCACATTGAATGATGCTATCATCTATGTATCGTCGAGACCATATATCAGCAGTCATGGCTGACCTTAGGAGGCTTGGCTCGTCAAACACAAAGGCATTCAAGTGATGCTTTGGTTTATTCGCTTCATCTGAGACCTGCAGTTCAGGTAGTTTGGGACTCCACTATTTACAGTCAGTCATGATGGTGCAGGTGCCAGTGGGATCACTGAGAGAGACCACTTTCCCAGGAACCATACCCAGAAGCACAGACATTAGCACAGCCCTGACCTGATTATAGGCAGGGGCCCAGGTAAAAAAAAGTGCTCCCCAGCCTTCACACAATCAAGCTTGTGCTCTAGGAGACCAAAGTCAACATAATATTTTTTCCTAATGGATAAGGCACTGGCCACCTAAACCAGGGATTGTGGGTTCGAGTCCCATATAGGGTGACTGACAGCAGAGTGGCGCAGCGGAAGCGTGCTGGGCCCATAACCCAGAGGTCGATGGATCGAAACCATCCTCTGCTAAGTGTGTTTTACTGGCAGCTGGTCTCAACAACAGGTAAAGGTGAATGTGTTCAAGCCACATTTGTGGTCACTGTGAATGACCAAGAGAGAAGTCTAACCATAGTTAATGATCCTCATCATCATCATCATGAGCCCTGAATCGCAACACTCATTCTGGCTCTCTTTGAGGTACCTGGCTTCACTTTGGTGGTCCTGGATAAACGTTGTCACAAAGCTGGATCGATTTCGACCTCACTCAGGCCATAGCACCACGGTCTTCACATTGAATGATGCCGTCATCTACCTGTCGTCGAGACCATACATCAACAGTTATAAAACATGAACGCATCCAAGTGAACACACTGCCTCCTCTTTTCTTTACTCGCCTCATCTGAGACCTGCAGTTGAAATCATTTGGGACTCAGCTATTTACAGTCAGTTGTGGTGGTGCAGGTGCCGGTGTCCCTGAGGATTGTACGTGGGTTTTTCCTTTCTATGTTTCACTTACATTTAAATAGGAGAGGGCGACACTGCTTGTGTGATCTCTTCGTTTCATTTCAGGTAACCTAATTTGTTGCACTTGGTGCTGAGCAGTTACTTTATTTGTCTGAAGAAGATGTTCAGTTCAGTTCAGTTCAGTTCACATTTCATATTACAAAAAGTTTCAAAGAAGCGGCCTGTTAGTGTGTGCCTTTCTGCCTGGGTGTCATGGACCCCTGTGGTGGCCATCATGAATGCCCTTCTTGTTTGGGCGCAGCACATTTATTGGAGGATACTGAGAACTCGTGTGGGGGAGCACTTGAACTGTTTGTGGAAGAGCGTCGTCAAAGAGCCAGGCAGGTGGATCACTGTTCATGCTGGGGCAGTGCAGTCTCAAACCATCCATCTAAGTGAGAGGGACCACTTTCCCAGGAACCATAACCAGAAGCACAGACATTAGCACACCCCTGACCTGATTGTATGCAGGGGCCCAGGTAAAAAAAAATGTGCTCCCTAGCCTTGACACAGCCAAGCTTGTGCACTAGGAGACCGAGGTCAATATCATATTTTTTTCTGTCAGGGCTTCAATGTGTGGCAATCTGTCGCCTGTCCTCTTTGTGTCCAACTGACAGCAGAGTGGCGCAGCGGAAGCGTGCTGGGCCCATAACCCAGAGGTCGATGGATCGAAACCATCCTCTGCTAGCTGTGTTTTACTGGCAGTCGTTCTCTTCCACAGCTTTCTGTCTGACACAGTTACACGGGTAAAGGTGAATGTGGTCAAGCCACATTTGTGGTCACTCTGAATGGGCCATGAGAGAAATTCAACCATAGTTCATGATCCTCATCGTCATCATGAGCCCTGTATCACAACGCTCAGTCTCTATGAGGTACCTGGCTTCACTGTGCTGGTCCTGTGTCATGGACCCCTGTGATGACCATCATGAATGCCCTTCTTGTTTGGGCATGGCACATTTATTGGAGGATACTGAGAACTTGTGTTGGGCACTTCCCACTTTCCCCGGAGCCATACCCAGAAGCACAGGGACTGTGGCTTTAAGTCCCATCTGGGGTGATGGACAGCAGAGTTGTGCAGATGCATGCTGGTCATGTCACTGATGAATTGATAGATTGAAATCAATCTCTGCTGACTGTCTTTACGGGCAGCTTCGCAGTCTCTTCCACTGCTTTCTGACTGACACAGTTCAGGCTTAATTTGCCTCAGCTGGCTCAAAAAACAGCAATCAGAGACACTGAGTGTCACACCAGTGGTCGTTAACTTTCTTAGTGAAGCCAGGTTTTCTTCATCAGGCTCTGTGCGGGTTCCCATAAAAAGGGGCTTTTGGTGTGTCATCTGACTGTTTTTCTGCACAAAATGGAGCGATTGTGTGCACTGCTGTAGATACACAGCCTTGTCTGGTGACATAATTCACACACAGCTCAGCAAGTTTACATATATGAGGTGGCTTCACAGGGTACCTTTAATTTTGTCCCTTGATAAATATACGGAATGGCATCTGTTTGTGTTAAATATCATTTGTCTGTTGTTCTGTGTAACTCAACCTTTTGTGTGTCTTTTGCAGTGGAGGCCCATTTTAAACACAAGCCTTGAAGACTGCAGGAAGCCACAGCTCAGCTGGACCGGCCCAGTCTCATTCAGATCAGAGACAATCCCAATGTGTGACCACAGACCGTGGCGGGAGGCGGTGCAGTGGGGTTGGGGGACAGGAAGGGGGTCTGGGGATGGGCCAGGGTGAGAAAAGATGATGAAGAAAAACAAACGGGCTCCGAGTCTGTCTGTGTGTAGAAAACTTGAACTGGAATGGGATTAAAGACCCGTTGTGGGTTGAGATATCGCTGATGCGAGGCCAAAGGGTAGATGATGTCATCACTATTGCGCCTACAAACCTTGTGCTATACATTATCATCCTTCCTTTCCTCAGCCATGTGGATCCTTTCCCTGCAAACCCCTCTCACCCCCCCCAACCCCAGATTTCGTCTTGTGAATGGTTCATTCTACCTGTAATCTAATGTAATTATGTAATCTAGAGTCATTTCACTGGTTGCTTAACAAAGACAATGCATTGTTAATTTATTGAATGTACAGTTTTGATGACAGTGGCTTACCATGTGTGTGTGCGTGCGTGCGTGTGGAATCGTGACATTTTCGTTGAGGACGCTGTGAGGTTGGACCTCCGGCACTGACACCCTGTTAAACCTGAACCTACAAAGTGCTGTTAACAACAAATATGCATAAAAACACAAAAACTCTCAGTGATCACCGTCGCTGTTAACGTAGCTGGAGGTGGCTGATCTGCATCCAGACAGGGTTCTTTTAAAACCTCAATCTGACAGCTGTTCTCTTTTTTTATTTGTACTGTTGAACATACCGAGTCATCGTAGACAGTTATTGCTGCTTTAAAGGATTGTAATGTGACAGGATTGTAATTTATATAACACTTCTTCAGCTGATTTATTGACATACGGTTTGCATCTTGTTTTAAAGACACATGGTTGTGTTGACCTTTAAATCACAGTGACAGTTTGTTTCATTATAAAAATCTTAACATCAATACAGATGAACCTGAAATCCAGTGGCCGTGTTTGATTTGTATATCTGTGTCTTCTTTCTTCAACAACTATGACACTTTTCAAACTCAATGATTAAAGGGTGATTCTGGTTTATTTCAACTTGGGTCTTATTTTCATACCTTTGGACCTCATTCTTTTTGGTAGTAATACTTTACTTTTTTATTTATTTTTAGTTATAGTCCCAAAACCCCAGACTAGCCTTGTGTTATTTGTCTCATTAGACCAGATCCAAGCAGTTTGTTGGGTAAACTACTAAACACCAAAATTGAAATAAACCAGAATTATCCTTTAAAGCCCCTGAAAACCTTTGTGCAGGCTCACTCTGCAGGTAGTGCTATTATGAAAGTGCAGTTATGCCCGTTCATCCAGCAGATGGAGCTCTTCTGTTACTTTTTACAGGAGATCACAGTCCGTCATCCCACAGAGCAGGAGTTCTCAAACTGCCCCTGCAGGGGTGTGTGTGGATGACCAGGGGAAAATATGCCATTATCCTCACCTTTATTTCACTAAACGTGGGTCCTTTTCTATCAGTTTCTTGCTCCATCATTGCCAATTCTTGATAAGAACTGTGAGGTCGAATGAAGAGATTCAAATCACTGGATTACAGGGATAGTCAGGTGACAAATTAAAGGAATGGTTTGATTCTTGGAAACACCTTCTTGCACAAGGTTCCATGAGACGGTGATCCTGCTCTCGTGTCTGTGCATTAAAGGAATACTACACTGATTAGAACTGCACTCCTACATCACTGTCAGACTCATGATGGACAATAAAAACAGTGTCAAAATCAATGCAGCAGAATCAGAGACATTCTCTTTTTCATCCCACACATTCTTCGACCACAATGCAACTCAACCACCGGCATTTCGCTCAGGCATTCTGGTGTGCGATGCTAGTAGCAGTCGCAACCGATGCTGACTCCAGTGACATCCCTCGAGGCAGATTATCAGTTTTCACGCACCTGCCTCTAGAGTAAAAAAAATGCCTTATGCAGCTTTTTTAAAATATGCAGCAGCACTATATGTGTAAAAATACTTTTAGGTGTAAAATTACACTTTCAGAATAGTGTTTGAGTCAGGAGGCAATGAGCTCAACTTTGCATAAAGCTGGAACTGGTTCTTCACAAAAGTCTGCAGCTCCATACAACCACAACCCATCACTTTCACATGTGTATTTGTTCGCAGATTAAAGAAGCAGTGGTGTGTTCATTTGTGAACCTCAGAGGTGTTGGTAGGTGTATTTTTATGCTATGCTAAAGTAATAGCTTCTAGCTCCATACCTAACACAGATGGGAGTGGGATTGATCAAACAGGCCTATTTCCCAATATGTCAAACTACTTTTTGATAAGGAAAAAAATCATATACCTTCAATCACTAGATCTAAATCCAAACCAAACACCTGTGGGAGGCCCTGGAGCAACGTGTCAGACAGTACTTTCCACCTCCATCACAACATGGAGAGAGGCAATATGTTTTGGAGGAATGGTGTTCATCCATCCAGTTGATCCCCAGAGACCTGGAGAATTTATGCCAAGGAACAATGACACGTTTGTGATGGCTTTTCCTTTAATTTGTCACAAATCTGCATGGAGGTCACTGCAGGAGGAGCCGTGCTCCAGTATTTTCCTATTTGTCGAGGCCTAATACTCTTCACTCATTCGACTCATCAGTCACACGACTCGCAGCAGGACGAAGTGTGAACTGGTCTGGTGGTGTGAATGTCACCTGATGATCTCGCCACTCCTGCGCAAACTTCCACACACACACACACACACACACACACACTGACTCCAGGGCCTAACGGAATTATGGGTAAATCAATGTTGCTTCTGTCTGGCTGTCTTGTTGTCGTTGGCAACCAGGTTGTCATGTTAAACGGCTCAGACAGTGAGCCACTGAGCTGCAGCGGGTGGATCGTACCCACACAGGAAGTGTTTAAAAAGCGGGTGGGACCTCGGCTCTGCAGCCACCATGTTTGTCCTGAGGATAATATGGTCAGTGAGGTGCTGGCACGTGTTGCCAACATATATTAATGGTAAAGCTGCAGTTCATAGTAGTTTGGCCTTAATTTTATAGGAATAATTTCATTTTGGGTTATTTTTGTATTCTAAACATTTGAGGACTGCATGTTCTTGTGTGCTTAGAGCATTCATTGTGCGCAGGACTTGTTCTTTAAACTCTTTTAAACCCCTTAGATAATTGAAAAAACACATGGAAGTTAGACTCGTCAATAAATCAAAGGCTTTTTCTGTCACATAAGTCACTGGAGCATTTCTTGTAGTTATTTACTATGCCTGGAAAACCCAATCCAGCTGTCCTGTCCATCAGACCCCTTAGCTGACACCCCAGCCCAAGCTGAGACCACGAAATTAGCTAATCTCCCCCAGGAAACCCAGCAAGACCAGCTGCTGGGCTGGAAACAAACTGGAAATGAAGTAGCTGAGAGCAACAGGTCAGCAAAGTGAGAAAAATTGTCTCAGTGCAACCAGATATCACTGCTGCACCTTGCTGGATCCTGAACCTGCTCTCAGCTAAATGCGTGAGAAAGATGAATGTATTGTGAGATAACTGCAATGGTTAAACCATACAGAGTCTCAGTATGTGACACTTTGACAGCCATTACCCTGAACAAAGAAGTCATACATTTTGAACACTAAATCACATAATGATAGCAAGATGATCAGTGCTCAAGGGGATCTGCGATTTATGTGTAATTTGGAGTAGTCCTACATTTTTGAAATGTGCTTATTTGCATTCTCGCTGCTTAAGGTTTGGGTTGAGTTTCAGCTTAATGTTCAGCTCTAGAAACCAACTGTACCTACCTGCACACTAAATGTCTCCAGACACAGTTAGCCACTCACTAGTGAACAGAGCATTTAGCAGCTACAGAACCAGATATTTTGAGACACCATTTACCGCTCTTGCTGATTCTCTTGCAGAACCTTAACATAACTGTGACTTATAAAAGAAAATGAATGAAATACCTTCAGTTTTAATCAAAATGTAACATGTCGATGTGACGGTGAAGGTAAAGAAACTATTTCCCTCAGCCAGACTGAGAGTGAAAACACTGCTATTAAACCTCAAACTCCCTGTTTCAAATAGGTGTTACTTGCATACCAACATTTCGTTAGTGTGAAATTTTAATGGAATGTTTTAGTGTCCAGTGCAGGTTTAAATGTCATTTCACTTAGAAAAGAGCCAAAACAATGAAACTTTGTTAATCTTCAGACTTTTTTTCGGGAAAATGAACAAATGTAACAATATATTGATGCACTACAGAAGTCATCTGAAACTATAGCCAGCAGATATCGGTACTGTCCTTCAGAAATCCATGCTGGGCAAAGCCTGAGGAGTTTTGGGGTGGGGTGGGGGGTGGGCTTCCTCCTCTTCAAGGCCTGCTGAGTGTTGTGTAGATAGGCTGCTCCCAGCCAGAGGGAGGACTGTGTGGAGGTGGTGCCAAAGCCAGACTGTTGATAAGCGGTGTGGCATAAGGCCTGCGAGAGGAGTGAAAGTACGGGTACTGATACAGATGAGCAGAGTACCCAGAGAAGGCACTGTAGAAACTGGGGCTTTGGAGGTCAGTGTAGTCAGACTGGTTGGTGGAGGACGAGGAAGCAGTGGAAGAAGGGCAGATGCCCGAACTGAGGGAGGTGTACTCAGGTTGTGGCGGAGGAGGAGTGGAGGTGCAGGAGCTGCTATAGTGACCTGGGCTCATCTGCTCAGTTTTAATCTGAGGTTTTTGGCTGGTGTCCTCTTGGAGCCCATGCATGTCACGACTGGAAGAGGATGGCGGCATTCCAGTGGACGTCCCACATTTGGCTGTCCAAGTGGGAAGGCTGTGGGAGTGAGAGTGGATGCTGGGCAGGATGAAGGATCCAGAAGGGTTGTTATGTCCGTGGCTGCTATCTGGTGGAGTTAGAACAGTGGAGCTGTGGCTGTTGGGAGGGAGGTACTGGTCGAACTCGTGCACGTCAAACCCATCAATGGTGCTGATGACGTCACTGCTGAGCTCTGAAATGTCCACGTTACTGAAGTCGATGTTCTGACGGCTGCTGGGAGGAACCAAGCCGGTGCTGCTGTCTAGAGGCCGGAAGCCCTCATGTTTGTTTGCCGTGTGAAGGTCGGTTTTTGGGGTAGTGGGAGGCGTTGGAGGTCCATGAGACTGACCTGGAAACCAAAACCAAAGATGAAATATTTCAGTGCTGAGGCAAAAAGGGTGAAAGAGGTGAACTGCAATGCACGCTCTTATAAAAGGTGTATTAAAATTGAATGGTGTCAGTAATCTCACCTGTCCTGTCTGCATGATAATGATGGTGCACTTCCCCTGCACCAGCAAGCCTGGTCACCCCTGATTCTGCATCATACAAGCCCTGCTGATGCTGCTGCTGCTGCTGATGCTGTTGCTGGACCAGTCCAGGTCTACAGTCCCCCTGTCCTGGTTTGGTGCTCTTGCGTCTCCGAGGCTGGTACTTGTAGTCTGGGTAGTCTTTTCTGTGCTGCAGCCTCAGCCTCTCGGCCTCCTCGATGAAGGGACGCTTCTCGGTTTCAGAGAGAAGTCTGAGATGGAGAGGAATGAGTTACTGGATGACTGAAGGTCCTTTTAAATATCAGCAAGTATTAAGTATCAGCTAGTAGAGACATTCTTATTACCTCACTGAATGACATTTTGTGCATTGGCGCTATTTGCAGCTGCCACATCTTTGACATCATAATCCCATTTAACACTTTAATGCACTGGGATCTTTTCAAACATTCCTACATATTACACAGATTAAACCATATATTAAAATGTTCTCATTTTTTTAGAATCATTCACATATGTCAGGATTTGCTTTGCTTCTTTTTAAAAAAAATCAAGGATATAAAAATATTAAGCATAGCCTGTTATATTTCATGTTTATACTGTACTACCTAACACACAGGCTAACTTCTCCTAGACTGATACCTGCCAAGCCCAAATAAGCCAAATCAAGGTCACTTGATTGCAACTTCATTGCAACACAAGCAAGTGCGCACAAGACTCAGAAGCTGAGTGTGGATGAACAGTTCCGCAGCTGAAACGGCTCTGATTCTCCGTTTATCAGCTGCACCTGTCTGTATTTCTTCAATTTGGCATTTTAGTAACATATAATAAAAAATTTGTAAACTTTTCACTTGAATTTAGGCAAAGAGAGAGAATTAATTGTCATACTTTGAATGCTTAACAACTTCAGTTATACTGTTATATTGCATTTTATCAGAGGAGCTGTCACAACAATTTGGCCTTGTGGTGGTCTTCAGATTGAGTTGCATGCAGTACTGTTGCTCATCAGTTACAGGTGAGACTCTAGTACCCACCGCCACAATTTGCCCAGCGTCTTGCTGAGCTCTGCGTTGTGCAGGTGGGGATACTGGTCCGCCAGCTTCTTCCGCGCCGCCTGCGCCCAAACCATGAACGCGTTCATTGGCCGTTTCACGTGCGGTTTGCTCTTGAGCGCTCTGTCGCCTTGAGAGGGCATCGGTACCAAAGACCAGTCGTAACCTTTCAGCACTTGAGACACTGCGTCGCGGATGCAGGCGGGGAAGCGCTCATCCTCCACGCTGCTGCTCCCGGGCTGACGCGCTGCCTCCTGCGCGTCGGACCCTAATGGAGAGGTCGGGGACTCAGAATCAGATCCATGCTGGGACATGGAGCTGTCGCTGCCTGCTGGACTGCGCGGATGGTCTGTCAAGGACTTGGTCTCTTCTGTCATTATTTGAGAGTAAAAAGTCTCTTGTCTCCCAGAGAAGTCGCCAAGTGCGTAAATGCGCACGCCTCTGTTGGAAAACTGTTTCACCCCGAAATCAAGGAAAATCCCAGATTTCTTGTCTTGGACTTCTCATTCCTTTCCGCAACCTCCTCCGTCCGCCAGCCAAAGTTTGACGGGACTTTTTAGCACTTTAACTTTCTCCAGAAGGGCATCTCTCCACCCCTCGTGTCCTATTGGCTTTTGCCAAAGTTGTACCAGCAGGGTTCCTCCTAGTTTGGCATAAGGAAGCAGGGCGAATCAGATATTGCCAATATATATATATAAAGATGACCTTTTGTAAGATGTATACATGTATGTGTGGCCTCCATTGTTACACACTAAACCAGCCATCATGAAAATAAGTACTTTAAATTAACTCCGCCTGTAAGAAGTACATCACAGTGCTGCTTACAATGCATAAGTAATACATTACACCGATAAAGGGGCCACTCTGCTTTCTCCGGTGAGTATAACATATTTTATTATTTATTTAATTTATTTTGGTGTAAATTGTTCATTTCTGATATCATTATTATCATTGTTGTTGTTGTTGTTGTTGTTGTTATACAGACCTATATGTCCGAATTTAATGTTTTATTCATTATTCAAAGCAAATATTAATTTTCTAAATTCTCACTGTTTCAGTTATATATTCTGATTCTAAATGAAAAACAAACAACGATAAGAATAGTAGTAATAATAATGCTGATAATAATAATGATGATGATGATGATGATAATAATAAACACCGCACTTCCGCGTCTCTTTAGTCACGTGACCGTGAAGTCCGTGAACATGGCGACCGCCAGCAACAGCTCAGGAAGCTCTGTGAGGAAAAGACGTGTGGACAGCAATAAGCCTGAGACAAAATCTGACGACAACGGTGAAGACAATGGAGGAGACCTCGGCAAAGACACAGAGACAGAGAAAAGCCTCCAGGCCCTACAGACCGGGACTTACTGGCTCACTCGGATCGTGCTGCTGCGCTCCGTCGCCTTTATTTACTGTAAGCACGTTGACATGCGCTGCACAAGTTTGATATATGGAGTCATTACTGTGTTTATAACACACTGTCGACGTCGTTTCATATCCTCTTTTTCGTGTTCTGGTGTTGAAAATGTGGCTAATTGTGAGTTGGGTGAATGTGGGATTGTGTTTTTGTTGCTTTTTGTCTTTAAAAGCAACTAAATACATTAAAACCTTTTAAATGAGTTCATGCAGAAGTTGATGTAGTTTTGCATCATTTAATATGTAAAAACTATCTTGGAAACGATTTAAGATGCACCTTTGTGGCACTTGCATTGAGAAAATGAGCACTGAATCACATTTGTATGTCCACCTTTGTCCCCTTCGTCTCCTCTCTGTTGCAGTTGTGGCCTTCAGCGTCGCTTACAGCCAGAACAAGCAGCTGATCGGCGAGCATGGCCTGATGCCCTGCAAGAACTACCTCAACAGCGTCAAGCGCTATGTGGGGGGAAAGATAGGCATGGCCGCCTTCGCGTACACACCCTCCATCCTCTGGCTGTTAGACTGGAGTGACAT
The DNA here is from genome assembly GCF_051107435.1 of Chaetodon auriga. Classification (NCBI taxonomy): domain Eukaryota; kingdom Metazoa; phylum Chordata; class Actinopteri; order Chaetodontiformes; family Chaetodontidae; genus Chaetodon; species Chaetodon auriga. The sequence continues at coordinate 17,490,099 of NC_135093.1, forward strand.
GGATGCCAACCTGGATGCCATTGCCCTGGTGGGGATGGCGCTGTCTGCGTTTGTCCTGGTGACGGGAATGGCCAATATGGTGATCATGGTCACGCTGTGGGTGCTTTACCACTCGTTGGTCAACGTGGGACAGCTGTGGTGCGTCTGGGATACACACATAGATAAATACTTCTATACAACTGGGATTGTAAAATAGCCAGATATGTTTCTCAGGAGTTGGTGGAGACCAAAAAAAGAGCTCAAAGAGATTCAATATTGGACTTTCAATCAGGAAACATGGCTTCAAATGAATGCTAATGTAGTTAATATGGTAATTATAACAGCTTTATAAGGTTTTAACATCTCATTGTTGTAATTTCGGCTTGTTTTGCTGCGCCAAAGTGGCAAAAAAAAGAAAGGATTTGTCAAATTTAGGTTTCTGGTTGTTTCTTTTTAGTCCCTCAGTCTCATATTTCTTTTCCTTTTTCTCTCTCTCTCTTTCTAGGTACTCCTTTGGTAAGTGAAAGTCAAGGTCTGCACCAAGTGCCTCACAATTTTCAGCCGTAATACAAAACCCAAGCCTGCCTCTTTCGTCCCTGCACATCAAGTAGAAGCAGTGAGGCAAAGCATTCATGTGACACACTCAGGTTTGGATGTCGTTTTAGGTTGTTTATAGTTAAGCTAACATGAAAAAGTTCTTCAAACCAAAGATATCATGAATCCTAACCAGAATACAGCACAATCACCGCCCATAAATCGACTCACTACCAGCTTTCTCATGATTGTTCCACAGATTGTTTACAGCCAGTTATTGGGTTAAGACACAGTCACTGACAGGGCTGAGGTTCACTGATGGCCAGTGTTTTGCCTCCTCACTTGATGAACCAAGTAAACTGTCAGTAGTGAAGCGGGACGACAGAAAGGAAAGAATTAAGGAAGCATAAATAGGAGGTTGCATGCAGGGCTCCGGCCCAGATAAGTGGCGAGGTCAGTGGCAGCTCTGTGATTGGTTAATGACACTTTGTAGTCAGAGACGCCAGGCCGGTGTCTGTGGTTAGGGCTTGTGGCTTGTGTTTCTCTTTTTTAAAAACAGTTTCTTTTGCTCTCACTCTCGCTGTCTCTCCCTCACTCCACGTTTCCTTTTGGACCTGTGATCATCCTACAGCTGACAGTGCAGCTTTAAGTCTGCAGACTAAGCTCCTCCAATTGTCTCGACTGAAGCCCAGAGGCCACGGGTTGCTGCTGGTAGGAGCATTAGTCTGTGGAGTAGCATGCCTGGCAGACATTGTTCAGTCCCTTTTTTAAACTTTAAAACTCCAAAATTACACTGATCAAGCCAAATCCTCCAATACAATGGAAGTCAAATCATGTTCTCTTTTGATGAACAATCCCCACACAAGGTCCTTACTCTCATTGTGACATTATAACATGGTTGTCATCAGCAGATTAAGTGTGCTCAGCTGTCAATGAACTGCATTCTTCTTATCACTTTAAGGTGGTATTTGGGTAGGTTTTACGCTGGTTGGACAGTCCATCGCTGTGGTCCAGGCTGAAATGTCTCAACTGCTGTTGGATGATTGCCATGAAATACTGAGCAGACATTCATGATCCCCAGAGGATGAAACCCACTGACTTTTGTTCTTTGTTGACTTTTCCTCTTGTACCACAATGAGGTTGACATTTAGTGGTTTTAAGTGAAATGTATGTATCAGCATGAAGTCTGATGCATACATTCATCCCCTCAGGAGGATGAATTGTAGCATCTTTGGCTCTCGCTTCACTTTGTTTTCTCATGCCAGCTAGTGCTCATCAGCACAATTCAGATGTTGAATATGTTAAAGATTGTATCTGGTAAAATCACCATGTGATGAGCATTGTCATTGTAAGCATGTTAGCATGCTGACATTAGCATTCAGCTGTAAGAATGTGATTAAAATAGCCTTAGCCGCACCGAAGAAGCTTCTCTGTTGAAATGAGGCAAAATCAGAGAGTCAGAGAGGCCTGTCCATCACTGCTTACCATCCTTACAGTCCATTATATTCTCATCTGAACTATGAACAATTCATAGCTGTCAAATCTGATCCAATCACAAGCTGCCTCCTGATGTTGATGGAGTCCAGAGAAAGCTGTCATCTGTTTTACGGGTGATGTTCTGATGTTTTGTCCAGGTTGGGAGAGTCAGCTGTTGGAGACAGGGTTTCTGGCCATTTTCCTGTGTCCTGCGTGGACTCTGTCTCAGGTCCCCCGCGGCTGTCCCCCGTCCCTCATCTGCATCTGGACCTTCAGATGGCTCATTGTTCGCATCATGCTGGGAGCTGTGAGTAAAATGTTTCCAGATATATTCAAAGTCTTGCTGCATCTCTCTGGCCACTGACAGAAAACACCCAAAAAATAGCCATGAGGTCATTTTTGGATGGATTTCTGCATGTAACTTTTGGTAGCGGCTGTTTAACTTGTCAAACACGATCAAAACTCACTGATTGGAGTTTACGTTGAGTGTCGTTCCTAAAACCCATCCATTCACCGCCACCAGCAGCGAGACTAACACATTTCCTGTCGGGACATCCTGCATAGACACCAATCATATTCCTGTCATGGAGGAAGCAGTTATTGTAAATTGAAACAGAAAGGCATATACCGTACACACACACACACACCTGAATACATCCAGCAAGCCAGCATGGAGAAATCAAAGCATTTTGCAACAGAATCTTTCTATGGGGTATCCCAGAGTTTGCCCTCCTGATTCTAGATCGCTGCTTTTGTAACAGTGTCTCTGCTATAAAACCCTGCCAGTATTTGGAAATCCAACCCAAATGTATGGTCGGCTAAACAACGCGTCTGGTTGTTTGACAGTTTCCATGGTGACTTTTCGACCACCAGCTCAGTTTTATCTGCCAATCACTGCAGTTAGCTCCAATCCACTGGGCTTTTTCCTATTAGGACCGTGAAGAGAGCTGAAACTCAAGCAGAATCACCTCAGCCTGTTTGACTGGAGAGACTGGAAAGGCCTCATTCATCATTCAGCAACATGCAAAGTTGCCAAAATGATGATAGTTTTATTGTTTTACCCTTAAAATGTTCTGAAAGGTGGAACTGCCTCAGCAACACACTGTTAGCACAGATGTAGATGTAGACACAGTAGTCTACTTGTGTGTGTGTACCTGCTGTTGTGAACCAATTTCTTCCTGCAGCTTATGGAAGAAACCAAGACCACAGGGAACGGGGGGTGTGACTGTGTGAGGTGTGAGCAAGAATACGTTTGACTGATAATATAAAATGATCATAACTACATATTAGAAGAATAATAGTAGGAAAATCAAATTAAAAACGTCTCTGAGTTCTGTCTTTGTTTAATTTGTATTCCTGAATGGTTGCACGGGTTAATCTCCACCAGTCACACGAGCAGAAGGCGTTGCTGTTGGCTTGTCGGACAGTGTGTGTGTGTATTTCAAGACGTTTGACCATAAAATGTCCCAAAAACCTGTTGAACGGCACTTTCAGCCCAATTGGATCAGCTGATTTGGGAATTTCACAATGAGATTTTCATTTTCTTGTTGTTTTTAACAATGCTGCATTCGAGAGCTGGTAAGAATGTCGGACATCTAGCATTCAGCATTCCCATGCTGTTTTGTGGGGAAATCAAATCCAGACGTCAAACAGTAAACAAGGGAAACAAACCGTTGCAGAGGCTTCCTCCTGACGACTCCACTGCATGTCTCTTTCTCATCTTCAGTAACTGTGTGTGAGGTGTTTTGCGAAAAACCTCGAAATTTGCGCGTGCTTCACAGAGACAGATTACGGTGGGAGAGCTCAAATCGTTTCATAGGAGGAAGCTGGAGCACGACTCGTCACAGCGACTGTTTCTGCAGCAGTCCCTCAGTGTTTGATCCACCCTGCTGACTCATTTATCTGTCTGACAGCCTGTGGTTCACCGCCGTGATAGACTTTCTGCTTGTCAGGACAGTATGGCTTAGCAGGAGCCCACCCATCATGTTTCTTGAGGGTATTTTGGCAGCACGACTCGTCACAAAACGTCCCAAACCACGGCGCTCACACTGTTTACATACTTTAACCTCTGATTTCTGTCTCGACATTATGGGGCACGCATTAAGATATGTAGCTACATTAGTACACGGGATGCCTGATGTGTTTTATACAACCATGACTGATGCTGCATTTTCCCCTTATTATCCTTCGCCAGCTATTCGTACAGAAACTCTAGCTTTGAAGACACATTTTTACCTCACATTGGAAGTAATTGGCTCACTGGCACTAACAGAACTTCCAACACACGCACTTACACGCACACATAAACACACAGCAATGTCACAGTCGGATGTCCAGATCCAATCAGTCCCCACATATGGCTGCAGAAATAAAATAAATGTCATGTGGCCATGTGTTATGCTAAACAAGAGTGCTGACATAGAAGTATTTGCTGGTTAATGCATGAATTACCATTAACATCGCCTCCATTAGCGTAGCTGGATGTGTTTAAATTAGCATGGAAGTTGTGCTGGGGCGTTGAGCAGCTGGTGTGCCTCTTGATTTGTGCTGCGATGGCTTGTTTACATCAGCTGCCTGTGCAGGTAATCAGGCGATAAGATGCAAAATGTGGAGGACATACTTGGACCATGAATGGTGAAATACAGGAAATCCTCATATTTTGCCATGTTTACATTAGAGAGCAAAAAAAACTACTTGTAAGTGCTGATTGATATGCAACTTGCTGAGGTTTCAGTGGACCTGAAATTAGTCATAAGCCTGTAATATCTGGTGATTCTGTTTGATTTTGTGAGCGAGCAAGCTCGTCACTGGGGTGTCGCCCATGATGAAGTTCCTACTGTGTTAACCACTGCTAGAGTTTCAACATCCAGCTGTTATCTGAATCATGTTGTCTCCCAAATAAATAAATAAATCAGAAAGCCAGTGAATAGGAGGCTCCTGATATTTAATGTTTTGTCACTGAATGAGTTGCTTCAGTACATTTCTTGTGAAGAAACTTTGAGTCATTCGTTTCTTCAAGCTTCCTGTTTAAAGTGCAGCCATGGTGATGGTGAACTGGATCACACGTTTCACCTCTGCCAGGAACGTCTCTGTTGGAAATACTCTGCTCGGTGTGGAGGTTTGGGTGTTAGCTGGGATCAGAGAGCTGCTGTAGATTGTGTTCTGCCGGTGCAGATCACATTGGTTTGCCTGCTAAGGATTTTGGGATCCGGTGTTGCTGGCACGCTGACTCGTCCGGGGAGTTGGTGTTGACCTGGCTGTCTGGAACGGGCAGGTTCAGCTCGACTGTTATGACAGATATCTGGGCTGACAGTGACTTTGAGGTGCACAGGTGCAGTTGATGATGAGGTCCAATGATCTTGCTTTACTGCTGTTGCATAGCGGCCTCTGTAACAATGTATTGTGACCTATTTAGAACCTTTTCCTGTCAAAACGGTGAGCTGAAAGATGCTAAATCCCTCTGCAGAGCCGAGGAGGACCGAAGGAAGACGATCATTCTTTCTTGTCACATACAATCACGCTCAGTACAGCGTAGGAGCAGTGGACAGCCACTGTGCAGCACTAGTTCTAAGCCACTGCTTTGGTCAGTCAAGGCCTCTAGAGTTGACCTAAGTGCCACCCAATGTATATTACAACAGTCTCATCTTTCGGCTCCTGTTAAGCGAGGACCAGAACATTTTCTGCCCGCTGTGTTGAGGTAAGACAGGCTGTTCTGAAAGGAATCAAATTATGACTGGCAGATATATTTAAAGGTGAGAGGAGCTGGATAATCCGAACTGGATATTATGATTTATTATACGCTGGAGAAATGCCCTAACCGTGTCCGTCACAGGACCGAATCCAAGAGCGCTGCAGCATAAACGAGGCCCCGCTGCGGTGCTGCCACCATGGTTCCTGTTGCTTTCTTTTTCAAACCCTGTTTTCATTGTAGGGATCCAGGGTAAACCTTTGCTCTGCCAGTCTCTCACATTGAAATGTCGTGGTTTACCTCATGTCATATACATATTTGTCAGTCTCAGTGCACATGGAAGACAGAACTTGTGGTCTTTCCCTCAAAACCCTGTTTTGCAAGTCATTTCTCACTGTGACTTACTGTTTTTTGTCTTAGCGATGAACTTGATGGAAGATTCACCAGTTTTTCTTCCATAAATTCCATCTTTCTAGCAAGCCATGCATGTGAAGTTTGTCATACATGTGTAGAGAAGTATTTGTTAAAGTCTCTGAATTAAATCTGTGTTGAATTCAGCATCCTTTCCCCGGCGCTGCAGACACTCCGGGCTCGCGGCTCCGTTCATTCCAGAGGTCTGTATATCACGCTGTAATTGATGACATTTCACGATCTCATGACCGAATTGGATTATCAGCAGCATCTTCGGCCGCATCAGCTCCAGCGCGCACAGCCAGCAGCTGCATGCAGCGGCCAAGCTCATAATCAGAATGAAATGTCCTGCTTTTTCTAAATCTGGTTAGAGAGGTTAGCTGCCGATTTATTCCACATTCCATGCCCACCACATGGCAGGCTGACATGTCAATATTGACAGTCTCGTGTCCTGGATAGCACAGTATTTATTTAGCTCATTTGGTGAAAACAGACTCTGAGCGGAGGGCGCATTTCGAGTTTTATTTCCCATTTCTTATGGCAAAATCCTCTCAGACACTTGTTAAATATCAGTTATCTGTGAGCTACTTTTAGAATAGCACCTTTCTAATGGCTGTCTCATCTACCTCAGTTAGTGGTTTCCTTCATTTGCAGAAATGCCTTTGGCACTCTGAGAGAGTGGGATGACTGCTTTCCATCTGAGTTGGGCAACAAGAAAGCAGAACTATCATCCAAGTACTGACAGTCTTGTGTCTGCTGCTCAGTTGCTGCGAAGGTAGAATTATTATTGCTTATTCTGCTAGTGGGACGCAGATAGTGAAGGTCACAAAAGCTAATAATGTGTTCAGACCTCAAATCAGATTAGTTCTTATTGCTTTGCAGGGTCGACTATATGCTTCTACACTACATGTCAGGGGATTGTCAGCAGCATCCATCATCTGGGATCTGTGCATTTCTGTACAAAATTGACTGGCAATCCATCCAATAATCCAGTTTTTTTGTCTCTAAAAAGTAGCGGGCCGAATAGACTGACATTTCCCTGCAGAGTCTCTGTGCTAGCGTGGCTGGACCACGGCTGGGTTAGCTAACGACTGTACTTCTCTCTGCTTTGTCCTCAAATCCCTTAAAGAAGCTCTGCTGCTCATGTCGTAGAGGACATTGAAGGGAAAGTGTTCTTGAAACATCTCCAATTCATCAGTTTACCACGGCGTGGTTTTGCGGCTGCCATTTTTTAAGATCTGGGTCGAGTGAGTAAAGAAATTGCCGGTCGCTGTTTGTGCGAGCAGGCCTATCTGCAGGCACGCTGTACCACAGGACACGCTTACTGCGCGATGAACCCTCAGAGCGGTCGCTGTGTGGTTCGGTTTAGGTCGAGCTTTTTTAGTTTGGGCTTTAGACTGGGTCCGAAATCCCTCATGGAATCATTTGTGGTGAGCAGCACAGTGACACATCAGATGATTTCTGTCATTGTGTCCTTCTGGACTGAGAATTAACAGCACCGTCTCGCCTCACTGTAGCGTCTGTCCTCACTTCTTTCCTCTTACTTTATGTCCTGTTAATGAATTGAATCCCTCAGGTTTGATGTGGTTATCTGTATGTATGAATTGCAGATTCTTTTCTCCAAATGATCGCACCTCCTCTGTCTTTTCTGTCTTGGCTAACAGTGCAGTAGCATGATGGGAAGTGAATTATTTATGAGGACAGGTTAATGGTGTTATAGCTGCTGGTGTCTTCGTTGAGTGTCAAGCTGTCAACCTGCGTTTGTTTTGGTGGAAACATCAGGCCAAATCCAACATTAGAATAGGCTACTTCAGCCCGCAAGCCCCACTGTGGCTTTCTCTGGTTTGGAGGAATCTAGTCTAGTACCGTTGAAAGGTATCTTTGCTGTGATTTTGTGTTACTCACAACTAGCAGGAGTCGCTGTCTCACTTTAAACAGCAGTCATGTCTCCTTTTACTCTCAACCAGCGAGAAAATCTTCAAAAGGAGCAGCTCGCAAACATTTTGATATCAAATCTGATAGAGGCATTGATGAGGTGTCGCATTCATTTCTGGGAGTACATGTGGCCGTTTCAAGTAAAATGCAGCTATTCATTTCCAAAAGCTTCCAAAGGCTTTTAGGAGAAGGGTTATCAGGCCTTCATGTCATTGCTGTACACTTCCTGACAATGCATGAAGCTTTTTCTAAAAGGCTTTTCCAAACGTTCCCTGTCAGTTTTCAGGTCCAGTGGAAGGTAAAGCCTGCACGTTTTGTCATTATATCACAGAAGTCGTACCCAAGTGCTTTTGACAAACTGTGTTCCAGGCCTGTTTTTTCGAGGATACATCCTAATCAGGTTTTATTCCTTTTGGCCCGTTTCAGCTGAATATGGGATTTGAGTGTCTCCAGTGTGTAATCTGATTTTTCTAATTGACTGTTGATGGTTTCTTGTTTGACCTGATTTACAGCGTCATAAAGTGAAGCCTGTGTGTGTGTGTTTTCTGTCTTTTTCAGGGCCTCATTAAAATCAGAGGTGACAAATGCTGGAGAGACCTCACCTGCATGGACTACCACTACGAGGTGTGTGTACAGGATGTATTTAATGTGCTCTGTGTGTGTGTGATTGAATCTACACATTGATAAAACCTGTTAATCTTTTCATTAGCCGCAGAGCTTTGCTTTCTATCTTCCTTGATATTTGGACTTTTTCCAGCCTTCTTTCCAAAGCTCTCATGAATCAGACTTCAGATTTCATGTGACAGCCTGATGCAACAAGGAAACTTCACAAGCAGTCCGTTACTTACTGCTACTTTCGAGCATTTTCATGGATTACTTTATCGATTTGCTTCTCCGAAAAACTACTTTCTAAATTTCCCAGAGGCCTATTTTCTCTGACAAGCTGAGCTTCTAAGACTGATCCAGATATACAAAAACATTGTGCCTTGGTTTTGTCTCCTGAATGATGGCCATGAATTCACATCAGGCTAACCACACCAGGGCAACACATTACCGTAGCCGCAGTCGTGGGGTTCAATAAATCAGCCTCTCGCACACACCAGGAGGTTGTGCAAACCCTGTGTTTGTTTTTCCCCTGTGGGACACTCAGCCGCTCTGACCCACACTGCTCCGTGTTAGCGGCCCGCAGAGGGAGGAGCGCCGTCTTCTGTAATTAACATATACAGGAATACGCTGGCTCGTATGGGACTCGTTGACTGGAGATGACACTCATGTTTTAAGGATGCAATGTCGATGCTCATGCAGTTTGGAATACACCGGGAATGGAGGATAGATTGTGATACACTGGCTCCTTTGGGACTGGTGGTGCAGTTGGCCATTTTGTACCCAAGGGTGACCAAAGGATTCAGATCAGGAATTATATAACTCATAATGAACTGTAATAGTTCTGCCTTTTCATTTAGTTTGGGGGGAAAATCACTTGGTTTTCTGGTTCACTGCAGTGTAAATCTACTTTAAATTTATTTAGTTCCCAGGGTCAGAACAGCTTCAGCGTTGCTAATGCCATGAAAATCACAAAGCCAGTGGTTGTTAGCCCAGGAGGCGGTAAGATGAGATACAGGATAGGATGTTTTATCCTCTACTGTCTCTATCCTGTCTCTATCCATGTCTCTATAATTAATCATTCAGTCATAAGAAATCATTCTCCCGTTGAACCACTCTGGACATGCAGATTCACCCTGTCTAGCCTGTGACAGTGAGTCCTGAGGACAGTACCTTTGTTTTAAGGGACCGAAGTCAGATACTTCTGCTTCAGGCCATGAACTCTACAGGAACATTCCACATCATTTGTGCAGATGTTCTCCAGGTCTCTGCTGCGTTTGGCCGCGTTCACACCAAAAAACAAGAGTCGACGGCCATGCTAGTGGCTCTGTGAGGCTGTACTTAAGCACGGTGGTGCTAAATGTTAAATCTAGCTAATTCTTACTTTAACATGTTGGCCTGCGAACATTTACTGCTTGACACCAAACACAAAGTATATCCGAGGTGAATGGGAATGTCATTAGTGTAGCAGGTATGTGGTCAAAAACTATTGAATAACCATGAGGGGTTTTTTTTTAGATTATCCTCTGGGAACCATGCATGTCTATACCACACACAGTAATCCACCCAATAGTTGACATATTTCAAGAAAAAATAAAACCACATTCATAGAAACCATCCAGAATTTCCTTCCTCTGAAGGAAACTTCTCAAACAGCAGAGGGCATTAAAAGTCATCAGTGAAACCAGGCTGAGTGACTGTAATTCCTTATGGCAGAGTGACCCACTGTAATTACACCGTGGTAAAGAAAACTCGGGACTACGCTGAGCCTTTCAGGGACAGTTTACACAAAAACAAAATCTCGTTGCGCAGCTCACTGATGCATTGATTCCACATTGCGAAGGAACCAAAGACTAAATTATATTGTCTCCGTCGTTCATGTTTTAAATGGCAGCTCAACAGAAATGCAAAAATGACCTTCTGCAGGAGCAGCATTGATGAACTTTAACAAGGAGAATCGTCTGTGATATCAAAATGCCAGCTGGATATTTTTACATGTAAAACAGTGTGGTGTGGCTTCCAATTTACCGCTCTGTAACTTCATATATATCTGTGTCTCGTGACGGCCTTACGTAGGCCTGTATGTGTGCCCTTTACGGTTTAAACCAATTCTTTATATGTGGTTCTTTATTGTGTCCATGTGCACGTCTGTTCTATTTTTAATTCAGCTATATGTAAATGTCAAGAGGGCTTGGCTGGCAGATACAGCAACATCAGCATTCACTTTGACTCTGTCCGCCTGACGACAAATGTCAAATTGGTCGAAGTCAAATGTTCAACTTATAGCTGTGTTTTGCTATTCTTGAACTCCTGAGGGAATTATTTGCGTCATCAGCTTGGAGCTAGGGGATGCATTATGTCAGTGAGGATCCTCACAGGTATAGAAGTACAAGAGTATGTGTGTGTGTGTGTGAGAGATAGAGTGAGAGAGAGCAGAGACTTCTCCCAGAGTCTCAGGGTTCAATCCACTTGGTAAAAACTTCGTTTTGTTTTCCCCACAACCCCAAAGCATTTCAGTTCACCACTACAAAAACAAAGAGAACTCAAAAGAGCACCCCGGGCTCCACCGCGGATCACCATGAAGCTCCGCCAAGACCAGTGACTCCTGGAGAAACCCTGACTGGGAAACACACACATCCACAGGGTTACCCCTCCTCCTGACACACACTCCAGAGACGAGGCTTGTGTTTTTAAGTTGCATGTCGCAATAATAATGTATGGTTGTCACAAAATCCCACAGCACACCTGGACTTGCCTCATGGCGGCGGCACACTGTTTGGAAACCACAGCATTTCAAATGGCATGTATATGTCGGCTTATCAGCTTCTTATGATGGATGCTTTCTCCTCATCTTCTCATGCTGAGCAGGTAGCACATTCTTGGATCGTGGCTTACGACTGAGAAGCTCCATTCACAAGCAGGTACAGGCTGGCTGATGTGGTCTGGTATGACCAGTAGCTTGAAGTGGCTAGCTAGTGTTAGTGAGCTTTAGATAGATATTATGTAAGTGACATTAGCGTGTTCGTTCACTGACTCGTGCTACTGTTTCACTACATGTCAGCAGCCATTATCCTCGAATTTCCATGTGTGGCCACAGTGGCTAACAAAAGCTACATGGTCTCGCTTTAAGAGAGCCCCAAAGCAAACTCTGAAATGGGAGAAATAACTGCTTGCAAAGGAGGTTCTTCTGGTGACCTGCTGACAGGTATTTTGGGCTGTTTAAAATGGATTTAAATGCAGTAAATTAGAAAAGGTGTTGTCACCTGACAGTTCATATTACAATATGGACCTTATTCCGTGGCGGGTCAGTTTCCCTGACCTGCTTTAACCTGGACTGTCAGCAGCCTTGGGGGTAGTGCAGATTTCCATACGCACACACGCATACGGAGCACCGGAAGCCGCCGGCGCCAGGTGAAGCCTTATTAACCCCCTCTGACACACTGCTCTCTTTCAAAACTGCCGAGGAGCTGCAGATCCCCTCCTGTCCTGACTCTCAGGAGGCGGCGTAGGTGTGTTTCGGCATAGCTGCTGTTTAGTTTGCTTCGGTTTGTTTCCTGTAATGCAGCGAGTTTGCAGGCCAGATGGGGTTGTTTGGTTGTCTGAGGTTGCAGGCTCCTTGCCCTTGGATTTCCATGGGTGTTTTGGTAAGCGAGAGGTTAAATAACCCCATTTTTTATTCCTTTCCATAAAAATAATAAGAGTATAGAATAGTGTGGCAGTAGCTTGTTTTCTTTCTCCCCCCAACTATTTCTGTGTTCTATTTATTTTTCACCACCTCACCTGACACTGTTTGCATGTTCAGCTATTACACGGTTTGCATGCGACCACCTTGCACGCACACACTTAATTGTACGTACGCCGACACTGCACAGCTCTGTGTGAACTCTCTGAGTGTTTGTGTGTGTGTGTGTGTGTGGGTGGGGTTGCCTTCATTTAAATAAAGTTCCATCTTTATTTAGACATGGAAATGTTCCCCCCAAGGTGTGGCACCGCACGCACCAATTACTCTCCATCCCGTGCTCAAGTGCCAAGCTAAAGCAGAGAAAACATGCATTTTAAACAGAAGAAGAAGAAGTCTGTGTTTAGAAATGTATGAAACCTTTTTATGCATAAGCCCATGAAACAAAGAAGATCAGAAATATTGTGAAAACTATTTTTTTTCTGACTCATTTGATACCTCTAAGCACTGTCTCTGCCATTCATTACCAAAGACTTAAAGACACCCTCCATCTCTTCCCAGACCCAGCCAGTTCCTAACCCCATGTCCTACTACATGCATCGCTCCCCGTGGTGGTTTCACCGCTTCGAGACGTTGTCCAACCACCTCATCGAGCTCATCTTCCCATTCTTCACCTTCTTGGGCAGGCGGATGTGCATGGTCAATGGAGCGATCCAGATCCTTTTCCAGGTAAGTGTCGCTGCTCACCAGCTCACAGGGCCTGAGGATAACACACACCGGTGCTGTCAATGGAGGCATCCTGTGAGGGAAACCTGTATTTATAGATCCAGACATTAATTTAGAAATTTCCAGAAAATTTGTTGGACCATCATAGCAAGGCTACAATAAGCCTCAAAGGGGCACCAATGTAATTATATAACATTAAACCATTACTCAACACACAAGATGACATAGAGTGATTGTACCCAACTTCAGAAATAGTCAATATTTATAAGAAATAAACGTGTTAGTCTTATGAAACCATTGAAATAGCATGGCAGGAATTATGGCCATAGACCTGACAGAACAGATAGCTTTTAAAGACGACACAGTTGTGGTACATCTTATGTCCTATAGTACCTGAATGCACCTTCACCACATTTACCTCTGATCTGTGATACAGTCTGGAGACCAGTGTCTGATGACCTGAGGGTTGTGGAGGGTTTGTAAGCAGTGAGCAGGTCAGATATTTGATCAGTGATTTGTAGACAGTGAGTACTCTGGCTGCAGCATTTTGAATGAGCTGGAGCCGTCCCACGTCTTTCTGGGAGTCCTGCAGGACAGGCAATTACAGTAATCTGGCCTAGAGGAGATGGGTTTTCCGGCGTCTGACTGAGAGAAGACGGATTTAACTTTGGAACTGGTGATAAAATGTGGCCTGTGAAGTCGAGTTCCAAATCCAAGATAACACCCAGATTTCTAACCTGCTCGCTGGTTTTCCGAGTGCATCTCCCGTCTCTGACCTCCAGCACCTTCCGCAAGTCTTGTCACTGATTCACTGCAGACAGTTTTGGGTCGTCCTGTGTCTGATGTCAGCGATGCAGTTGAAAAGGTCATTTATAGGGCCGAGGTCATCGTGTGAAAGTGAAATATACTGTTGCACATCATCAGCACATGAATGGTAAGATATGCTGTGCTCCTGTATGATGCAACTGAGTGGCAACATATATAGACTGCAGAGAAGGGGCCTTAAAACTGAGCCTTGTGGGACCCCCGCACTGAATGTTTCTGCCAGATTTGAAGTTGCCGAGAGACACAGAGAATATCCTGCTTGTTGGGAAGGAAGATATAGTTGCAACACATCTGCCAAATGGACGCCAACGTTGTGTGATTTAGGGGAACGGATCAGCTTTTCCTTCGTCGAACTGTGGGGGATAAATAAATTGATCTGTCTTATCTGCAAACAGGTGAATTTAATGTTAAACGCCATCATGAGACGAAGCACAAATGCCTTCAGTCATATGCTCGCTTCCTGTCTCAGTCTTCTTTGATGGCTGCATGATATTTTTCAAACGAAATGAAACACATTGAAGAGAGTGAGCTGAGTGCGGCTGGAGTTCACTTTCACTCCAGTCAGAACATTATTATTGCATTAAACGTGTTTAATGGCTGATTTACGGGCATGTTTTATTACATTAATCTGCGTTTTATTGCATTATCTGTCACCGTGCACTTAAATTTAATTTGGGAATCATGTGGATGTTCCTATACATCAGTTTTAAGCTCAACATAAGTCAGTGCTCGCCATCCACGTGTTGGCTGGACTCCTTAATGTGACGGGTCATCGTCAGTCCAGCAGTTGTTTAATAAAGATTTCTAACACACTTGTGTATTTTTCCTCTCTGCCTTGTCTCTTGTGCTCTAGGTGGTTCTGATAGTGAGTGGGAACCTCAGTTTCCTTAACTGGCTGACCATTGTTCCCAGTCTGGCCTGCTTTGACGATTCGTCGCTGAGCTTCTTGTTTCACCCTCGAGGGGGGGCCAAGAAGGCAGTGCTTGAGATACAGAATGAGGAAGCAGCTGGACGCACTCCCAGACCCACCAAAGGTATTCATGGGCCGCATTCACAAAACATCCGAAGGCTAAAAGTAGCTGCTAGCTGGCTGCTAAATGTCCGTCTGTCCAAGTTCTCTCAGTTCCTTCCTGAAAGTGTCTCTCAGCAGCTTAGTGAGTAAGTCTTAGGAGGAAACTTTGAGCGCCATTTAGGCGAACTCCCAGCAGTGCAATAAGATCAGAAAAGCGTATGAGTCATCATAGGTCATGGTCATATACACTTTCTATGGCATTACAGAATAACGTATATTATATGTACGTTTATGGGTTATTTTGCCCTCAAATGGTTGGCATCTCATTTTAGAATTAAGTTTGAAGACACACCATGTGTCCACAGACTGTGTAGGATGTAGTTTAAGACATTAGTATCACCCACAGTCACGGGCAGTGGGCACAACTGGCCTAAGTAAGTGGTGGGTCAGGTCGTGTTGGAGAGGGAATCATGGGAAGAAAAGGGATTAGCACTTGGACAGCTGAGTAGCTGGGAAAAGTATGACATATGGTTTATAGGAATTTAATGCGACGTCGCTTACATTTTTACAATGCAGACGGCTTCAAAAGTGCTAAAAGCAAGCGTGGACCCACTCTAATTGGTCTCATCGGACCCATTAGAGTCTTTGCTTTATTGTAGGATGTTGAGTGTAATATAGGCTTGTATCTGGGAGTGTGGGCATGTTTTAATCATTTGAACAGACCCCGAATGTCTGTGTTAGTGTGAACAGGTTTAGTTGGATTATTTTGATGTCTTTAACATGCTAGGGATAAGCAGGCAGACACAGGAAGGAAGGAACTGAGGTGGACGCGGCCAACATTTGTCAATACCAGCCGTCCCATGATCTAACAGCTCAAACCTTTTCCACTGAGGAAGTGTTAAAGTCATAACACACACACACACACAGACACACACACACACACACACACACACACACACACATAGACTTACGAGCCTAATAACTCTGGACTCAAACATGAACGTGTGAACATGGCGTCCTGTGTTCAGTTGTTAGTCAAAAAATCAACCCATACTGAAGACCGATGGAACACTTCCTCTTTCTGTGTGCGTACATGTAATACAGGTATGCTGATGCGTCGGGTGGTGAACATTTCTTTGGGCATTCTGATTGGCTGCCTGAGCGTTCCTGTGGTGATGAACCTCTTGAGCTCGAAGCAGGTGATGAACACCTCCTTCGACCCACTGCGCATCGTCAACACCTACGGGGCCTTTGGCAGGTACGGTCCAGTCGGGGTTCGTTCCAAAAACACCTGCATTTGCAAAAGAAAGCAGTCTTGCATTTGTACACATTACACGCCCCCTTCCACCCTTATGAAGCATTTGGTCTCGCTTTACAAACCCCTCTGTGCAGCATTACCAAAGAGCGCACTGAGGTGATTTTCCAGGGCACTTTAAGCCAGGACCCCAAGGACCCTGAGGCGGTTTGGGAGGAGTACCAGTTCCTGTGTAAGCCAGGCGACATTTACCGACGGCCGTGCCTCATATCACCCTACCACTACCGGCTGGACTGGCTCATGTGGTTTGCCGCCTTCCAGGTGAGACACTGACCAATAGCAGGACGATTCTGATGCTGATTCTGAAATTACTTCATTTTAAGGGCTTGTGTGCCAAAAATGAGTAGTGGGCCTCAGCTGTTAAGTACAGCATTACGTCTTCACCTACTATGTCTGTCCACTAGGGGGAAGTAAGTTCATGTTGTGAAGTACATAAAATAAGATGAAGAGGAAGAGGTTCTGTCTCTGTGGATTCCTGTTCATCTTTTTGCTTCTGTACCTGCATTTCTCTGCTGCATGTCTTCTGTGTATCTTTCTCCTCGTGTCTTTTCATCATTACTTCCCCTTCTTTTCATATTGTCTGCATACCTTTCACTTAATATACCACACACACACACACACTCCTGTCTTGTCTGATTGACTTAGTCTTCAGTCCTTATCTCAGACACTCTCACTACCTTTTCACATGTCACACTCTGTCTCTCCTGTCTCTTCAATTTCCCCTCATTTCCGTCTCTGTCACACCCTCTCCTTTTCCTCATACTTTCTATGTCTTTCTAACACCTCGTCTCCACGTGTTCACACAGACCTACGAGCAGAGCGAGTGGGTGATCCACATAGCAGGACGTCTGCTGTCCAACGACAGCGCGGTCCTCTCCCTGCTCGACCACAACCCCTTCAGAGGCAGAGCGACTCCCAGGTAAGCCCAGTGCACACAGTCACAGCAAAGATCCAGGCAGTGCGTCCTACTGCAACCCTAACCCTCTGTGTTACAGCCCCCTCTGGTGTAGCAGTGAGCAGATGATGTCTTTCTATTGCTAAAAGACAAAAACTGAAAGACAATGCACTTTTTCCGACAGTATTTATACCTCTGATTAAAATTAAGTATCATTTCATGTGACTGCACTCCTTTCTGTGTCTGCGTCCTTCTCAGGTGGGTTCGAGGGGAACATTTCAGGTACAAGTTCAGCCAGCCGGGCAGCACCAGCGCAGCGCAGGGGAAGTGGTGGCTGAGGAAACGCATCGGGCCTTACTTCCCTCCCGTGGACCTGGAAGCACTCAGGGGCTACTTCCAGTCCAGGAACTGGCCCCACCCGCACATACCAACAAACAGGAGCTAAAGCCACGGCCCGAGACGACAGCACCGAGAGGAGATCAGCGGACTTTTGGGGCTGAGACTGTTTGAATGTGACACTGCTGGAGGGGAGCAGAGGTTACAGAGACCGAGGAGGCCTTCAGGCTTTTTCATGAAGGACTGCTTCATATCACCTGACATTTACAATGCGACACTTGCCAAGGTGTCATTAAGGGACACCTAAATTCATCATTAAAACTGTTTTAATTACAGTTTTGTCTTTTTGTCTCTCTTTTTTGACAGACAGAATATTTTGGACCTGACGAACACCTGGGGACTGTTGTTGTGTCCCCCTAGCATTTCATTAGCTTAGCTGCCGTTCAGAACGGTTCAGCTGAATTGGAACTCGCTGTGGTTTCAAACATAGCCGGATGCTAAACGTTGAAGCTCAAAGTGACTCAAGACTGCATTAGCTGCAACTAGCGTGGTCGAGTTGCATTGTGGGGGGTATAGGCATCATATGTGGGATAAAAAAGATACCTCTGGTTCTGCTGCATCGATATTGCTCTTTTTGTTATCATCATGACAAAAGACTGCTTTTCTTATGTTTGGGTGTGAGGTCCCTCAGGTGGAACAGTGTCTCTCTTAGTGTGCCGCTTGGGTGGTTTTTGACCGAGCTCTGGCTTTGTTGACCTGTTTCCTCATTAGTGTTTGCTTCCTGGGACTGTGTCTCATCTTGTTTCTCCTCTTCCCCTGCGGTCTTCTTTTCCATTTGGGGTCCTGGAGTCGTCCAATGGCCAAAGGAAAAAAACAGGAAACAAACAATTAAACAGTGAACAAAATGACTGAAACTCCTGATTCCACCATGATGAGGAGTGCCTCATACGTCCGTCCCCGACACCAATGTTGGTCTTAGGTGGGCGCAGACAGACATGTGAACCTCATTAACATGCTTTCGACATCCTTTTCTTCCCCTGCCAGAGAGGAGCTTCACTGTGTGGGCTTAACATGTGGGAGGATTAGGCTGTGCCCCCCCCCCCGACCAGAGTCACAAGAACGGCAACAAGGATGCTGTCCACATGAGTACATGGTCCAAATCAGATCTGATCAGATGACATCACATTAAATCAATTGAAATCAAAGAGGATCCAATCAAAAACTTTAAATAAATAAGTGAAAAGAATGAAATACAAATGTGTTTTCCTGAGAGCGTTTCCCTGGAGGTTCACCTCACAGCTCCCACGCTGCCTGTCTCTCTCCTTAATGAGGACCCTCAGGTTCGTCGTCCTCTTCAGGTCGGGGACAGCTGCCACCAGCGGGGGGCTTGGCGGCTGACTGAGGACTCATGCAAGCCTTGCTGGAGTCTTTGGAGCTCGCTGTCGGCCACCTCCTCAGGACGATCTTGTTCTAATCATCGAGTGTGACACAAGTCCAGGGTTCATCCTAAAGCAGTGGAGTGGGCTGGCTAAGGAAAAACTAGAGGAGGTAGGTGAAGAACTGGACTGAAAAATTAGTTTTAACTGGCTCATTTCTTGGAGAATTATTGTTTAAAATCAGATTTCCAAATTTCCACTGCTGTTTATATCTTGATAGTTATCTGAAATGGCTTCACAAAGGCATTTTTCCTCATCAACACAATTTACACTCACTAATCTAAATGATTAAATTTAGATGACACGTTATCCTTATCCGTTACACATTCAGCCTACAAATTACATTCATTTTATGCGTATGCGTATGACATCAGGTGTGTATGTGAACTAATGTCATGCCAATGAAGCACATTAAAATTTGAAAGGAATAAGAGATCATAGGATTTCACCTGTAAAATAACAATAGCTTGAGATGAGGGAACAAATTAGGAATGGAAATGAAATAAATTTTATTTCTAAATAAAAAGAAACACAAGCACAAGCCTGTGACTGTGGCTTTCTGGTGGGAGCGACAGTAACACAAAGAGGCCACTAGATGGTGCTGTCGTCCAGTAAACATGCTGTCTGGGCTTTGTGGTTGACCGTCAGACTCATCTCGTCAAGTTAACCAAACCACACCGATTTATATCTCTCACTGACAGCATTTTTTTTTTTTTTTTTGCCAAATAAAATGTGTGCAAAATTCCTCTTTTACAACATAATCTAAAAAAATATCTCTCTGACAGCTGTGTGTCTTTGCATTTGATAAACTGAGCCTGTTTTTGGCTTTGGATTCTACACATCTGATGGAGATATCTTTCAAAGAACACATACGGCACCTACTTGGAGCATGCAGTGCATCTAAAATATGACCTATTCGAGTGGTTAGTCCCTCTTGTGCCACAGACCACGAGCGAGACAGTAGATGGAGAAACATTCAGCAGTGTCACAGTTATTGGGTCTAAAATCCAGGATGTGAGTGCTGGCACAGCGGACCATCTGTCTTTACTGATAATAAAAACAAACCCTGTCATTTGTTTGTGTTTGTGTGAAGCGATGAGCTGCCTCACTGTCTAGTTCAGATAAATAAAAGGAGAGGCCGGAGCTAAGTGGCTAAAGTTGCTACCACTTGTCCATCTTGAATGATTTCTTAAATAATTTCATAATTCATTGGTTCATTTACACTGTTTACTCTGAGTTTTTCTTAATGTCTTATTATTTATTTAATATTGAACTCTTGGGGGCTGTGAATATGTGCTTTGAGTGACAGGCGCTGAAAATTTAGTCCAGGGGCCAATGAGCAGCTCAGCAGCTCGTGCAGTCAGTGTGGCTGTAGGTAGAAACTCCACTCCATCAGTGGTGGATGAGTGTGTGTGCTCCTCCTGTTATTCGCAGCTCGTTGCTTTCGACGATGCTCCGCTCTCACAGCATGGCCGTTTTTAATAGTCTCCTCATCAAACGTATCTGCATCCTGATTGTTGTGTTCCCCGCCTCCAGACTGCAAATAAATTTCCCCGCGGAATCGCTTTCGCAGCTTTTCTTGAGTTTTATGTGACTTTGATGGTTAACTTACAGATTGCCCGCCGGATCGCACTGCCATCCTTTTTTTTTTTTTTTCTGTACTCGGATTGTGTAACAGACAGCAGGGACATGTGCCTGTCTAGGCTCCACAGCTCCCGTTTGGCATTTTCCCTGTTGTCCTCTGATATAATGTTAAAGTGGGGGCGGCAGCAATGCTTAAAGACTGTGATATGACCAAAAGGGGTGTGGGTTGTCTGTTTGAGGCCCTGCTGGCAAAGTCTGGCCAGTAGAAGTGAGTGAATCACATCACATGCCCTCAAGACACACCATTGGCTACTGGTTGTACTGGGCAGCTCTCAGGTGTGAAAGTTTCTAACTAAAGTAGATTGTTGCAGAAAAAAAAATCTTCCCGAGAACAAACAGGCCCAAACAGGGCATGCAGAGGACAGCATGCGTCTCGGGAAGTGAATCACCAGAGCAGCGGACAGACCACCCTTTGTTCATGTTACGTAAAAAGCTTTATTGAGTTTGTATCGTCACCGTGGACGCAGGAAAATGGCTTTAAGGAGCTCTATTGAACATTTCTCCTACACACACACACACACACACACACACACACATTTTGGCTCCACCGTCAGTAATAGTAGGGTGGGTTCAAATCTCAGTGGCTAAAAATGTGGTTAAAAATAAGCAAACATGAATGACTAATAGGCAATTTCTGTAAATAATCGCGATGAAAAAGCTCAAATGGAAGAGCATTTTTTTCATTAATTCATGATGATGACATTCAGTCCACTGCTGGGACAACCCAGAATGCTTCTTTTAAACCTGCATGGAATCAAATGCCTAGAATGAGTCCTTTATTCTCAGCTCTCTGTAACCTCCTCAAGCAGAGTCGCCTCCCCTAATGGCCGTTCCATGCTGGCTCCATTAGACTGTATTGAAATGAATGAGAAAATTCTCTTCAACATAAAATGTAAAGGCGACGAACGCCTTCCACGAGGACTTACGGTCTAAATCAAAAGAATCTTTAAACGTGCAAGAACTGATTTTTGGCCACTTGGAGGCAGCTGAAACAAGCTTTAAACAAACAGACATGCTTTTACCCTCTTTCATTGATATGAACTTGTTAGCAACAGTTTTCACATCCAGCAGAGAGATAATGCTCATATTTCTGACCACCTGATGAATGCATATACAAGTGTTAGTGTGATGCATTGTTGATATAAACAGATTGATTATAGATGCTTTCAGGGGATACATTAATTGGTGTATTTTGCTTTTATTTTGGTGGTTTTCACTTCCTCTTTCCACCTCATTTCCTCTCACCCAACTGTTGCCAAACTTTGCTTTTAGTCTGTTATAGACCTTCACTGATTACATGACTGTGCCTTCCATCAAATCACCTGTAGTCACTTTGTAGACTTTTCTGCTCTTAAAGCAACTCTGAATCCAAAGTGCTTTAAGTGAAGCATTCACAGGCCAAACACTGAGACACTAGATGCAGCCTGAAGTCCCAAATTTGCCATCTTCAGCCTGCTGAGCGTCTGCAGCTCTGTGCCTAGGAGCTCTCTGAATGTGGGGAGCCTATTGGACACTTGAGTGATGCAGCCTTGAATGTGAAAGTGTCTGTGGAGAAAAACGTAAAGCTTCCATGTGTGAGCTGTCACACAAATCCAAAGTCTGAATCAGCACCAACACAAGGCTGCGCCTTTAAAAGAAAAATACACCCTAAAATACAATTTACATTTCATTTCTACCACGCTGCACAGATTAGTTTTTAATGGTATGGATTGGACCCAGTCCCTCTTTAAGATGAACACTCAAGTGTCAAATTGCACTGAAGGGATAAAAGACAGATCCTGGAACAGTTAATTAGAAAATATTTTTGAGACTGTCAGCTGTTATGACCATGGGCACTGATTCCAATCTGATCTGGATCGTTCATTTTAAATTGTGCCATTTTTTTTAATGATCGTCAATAATGTACCATCAAGAAACTGGCACATTAGTGTCACATCATTAATTTTTCCCCCCAGTTTCCTGCTGTGATAGACTTGCCGGTATTGACTGATGTCAAACATTATTGGAAAAGTAGATGACCGTTTCCGCTTTAGGGTGGATTTTCCCTATAAACGCACGGAAACAACCATGCCTCCACGCGTACCCAACATCACAACACGAGCGAGGGAGGAGAGAGAGCTGTTTACATCGTGAAGCAGACCTCAGATATCCAGTGATCCAACTGCACTACCGGGACAGCAGCTGTCTCTCTTTACAGCCCGTCTCTGTCAAAGCGTTGCCAATTTACGCTTTACGCACAGTCATGATTTTGACGCACAGGTGAACTTCTTTGCCTCAGCGCGCCTCGACCAGAACTCCGGAAGGGAAAAGTGTTGGAAGACTGATAGAAAAAGCCATCTCGTCTATTTCTCCCTCTCCTCCTCAGCCTTTTCTTTTTTTCAATCTTAATTGCGCGGAGCTGAGCAGGTGATCAGAGCCATGTCCAGGAAGAAGGCAGTGAAAGGCAAAGGGAGCTCCAAGAGCCCCAAGGCGTCGCCGAGCAGCGGCGGCGGGAGGACGGGGAGAGGGCTGGCCGCCGCTGCCGCTCCGTCCTCCGGACTGGTTTATCCCAGCAGACCGTCCCTGAGCAACAGCGGGGAGTTTTATGACATCGCCTTCAAGGTGAGCCCAGAGTTTAACGAGAGATTCTGTGAACATGTGTTCAGTTAAGCAATCAGTTGGGAAGTGACCACAGGTGCGAGGTTTGAGGAAGCCCATTAAGTCACCCGTAAAACAGAGGGGTCCCTCAGTGGTCTTGTTCTGCCCGTCGAGCTGATTTCAAAGATGATGATTTGCACTGGAAAGCAGCATCAGCATCACTTCTCTGTTCAAATGAAGGTGTGCTCGGTTTGATGCTCTTCTTTGTACCTTGAAGGTGCGTATGGAGACCGTTCATGGTCAAGAAAAGAAAAACATATAGTCCAGATGAAAAAGTACTAGGATTGTAAAAATAAAGCTGTTCTGTTTTGGGTTAGTGTCTTATAATTTTGATGTTAAAAATTGTGACTTGGTGTTTCACAATTCTGACTGAGTTAAATTTTTAGTTCTGTCTCAATTGAGTTTCATTTGACGTATTTCATAATTTTAACTCTAATTCATCTCATAACTTGGGCTTAGATATAAGCTGACTTACTGTGAGTGAATTCATCTTTTTTTTTTTTTTTTCTTATCTTGGCAGAAATGGCCTCCCATATCTGTGCCTGTCAGGTGCTGGTGGCTGTAGAATATGTGGATGTGTGCTGGATATCATGTGTCTCTGAGCAGGGCTGCTGGAAAAGTTCATTTCATTGTTATTTCCCACAGAGAGCACAGTCCCAAAATGCATGATAGATAGTTTAGTGCTTACCGGAAAATGTATCCTCAGCTGTGTAATTTCATCATGTTTAATCCCCAGACTCCTCTCACATAGAGAAAATACATTAAGGTATATCCACTACTCTGTTACCTGAGAATGCTGAAGTTTAGGAACCAGCAGGAGCGTTAAGTGGTGTGCGCCACAGCTCCAGCCCAGTGCAATAATACCAAAGAGATGGTGAGGAGGAGTTTCTATTATGCATGAGATCAATTACCAGCAGCGCTGTAGGAGGCTTTTTGTTTAGCAGTGGGCATAATGACAAAACATCTGGCTTCTGCTACACACAACAAAATGCCTCAGCCGCTCTCTGTTACCAAACCTCCATGTTAGAAACATCAGAAATAAAAGTGGGTAGAATGACCCATGAAATGTCAGACCTATCCCAAGTCAGAAATGTATCTTATCCCATTTTAAAGTCACTCTGAGCTTGTTTGTCACTACAAAAGACACACAATGTCTCTGCAGGAATGTTAGTTGTTAAGAGGAAAACACATCCAGTCCACACTGACAGTCGATGAATCGTTTCTGTCTTTTATTGAAACAAAATACCTAAAATTCCTCCCGGCTTTTCAAATGAGCTCTGCTGTGTGTTATGTAACGTTTAATATTGAATGTCTTTAGTCTTTGGGCGGTTGTTTCAACAAAAAAAAAGACATTTCAAGACGTCTCCGTGGGCTTTTGTAGACTAAATCCTTTTAAAACAAACTAATCAATAGGTGCATTGATACTGCAGCCCTACTGTCTGTATTGAACATACAATATAATTAATGAAGTGTGAAATGAAGATGACGATGATCTGCGCTGAACATATGTAAATTTAGAATTTTCATCATGTGTGCTGGCTGCTGGTGTTAATTTTGCACCCTGAATAACAACTGTTGCTATGACCGGCCGGCCAAAATCACTGCTCTCTGCTCAACGGTTCAGTGGCACAAACACAATGAACTTTCATATTGGAGTATAGAATTGCCACGTGCAGCACAGTGCATGGATGCAACGCAAACATGTCGAATGGCACAAAAGTGAGCCGAGTTTTTGTGTTGATGGGAAGAAGGGAAACAAACACACTCCTGGTCCCTCCTCTCTCTCTGTCCCATTGGTCTGTACAATCTGCTCTCTCCCACTGGAGTGAGTGTAACGCTCTGTTTCCTCTCTAGATGGGAGTTTGGGGAGTGCGCATGCCTGTGTGTGTTGCCTAAACTTGTGTATTTGTAGATAAGTTTTCAGCTGCACACACACACACAAAGCTTGACTTGTCTCATCCGAGCCTGTTCTCCTTCTGTGTGTGTCTCAGGTGATGCTGGTGGGGGATTCAGGTGTTGGGAAGACCTGTCTGCTGGTTCGCTTCAAAGATGGAGCCTTTCTAGCCGGGAGCTTCATCTCCACTGTGGGCATCGACTTCAGGGTGAGCACACACACACACAGTCAGAGGAAAGATGTGTCCAAAGTACAGAATGAAGGTGTTGTTGCTCATCGTTGCTGCTCCAGCCAACTTTATGGCTCTAGGTTGCAGCTTAAGAAATTGAAACTTCGACAGCCATTGCTGACCATTCACAAGGTGCTGACACGCACATCTCCCAAATCTCAGCGTGCACCTGCTCGTCAAGCAAGCTGATTGGTTGATCCAGCTTTCTGCCCTCTCTGCCATCAGGGTGAAATTGATTTCCGTTTCCTGATTTCTTCAATGTTGTCTGTTCTTTACATTGTTGTTTGCTCAGCGTGACACTGCTTCCTGGAGTACACGTGCATTGTGACCCCAGTCCACACAAGTATAAAAGAACCCCACACACACACACACACACACACACACACACAAACACAGATGTGTCAGAATGACACCTGTGAATGTTTGCTTATGCGTAACGTGGAGCAGATTCACTCTGAGAGCATTCAGTACCAGCTCTCACATTGTGGGGAAATACAGCACAATGAATGTGCCATTTATTTCTGATGGAAGCTGTAACCCCACAATATGTAGTTCATGAAATGCTCTCTTGCCTTTATAGGTTACTGCTGCTGCATGTAGTAAGCGGGTTAGCCAGACATGCTAACATTTGCAGCTTATGTTAGAGCAGATAACAGTTTACTGCTCTGACTACAGCCCTGCCATGTAGCCGTCATGGCCCGCCTGACGTTTTCCATGGAAGGAAGCGAAAGAGATACTTTTAGGTTTTTTTTACACTACGCTTACTGTAATGTGATGCAGTGATGCAATTAGGCCAAGAGGGCGACTGGGCATGATGGGAGCTTCAAAGCCGACATGCCGGCTCTCGTTCATGGTCTCAGGGCTGTAAGACGAGGTGACTTGCAAGGTGTTTAAACCCCTACGGGATACAGCACGTTTGAACTGAATTAAGCTAAATTAAAAAGGTAATTTAAAGTGAGGATATTTATTGACGGGCTAATCCTTTTTTTTACTGCTAATGTCTAACCCATTTTCTGCCTATTGTGCCCTGGGGGAAATTACAGATGAGGGTTCCAGTGGCAGTGAAAAACAGCCACACTTTAAGTGTCACCGCAGTGGATGGGAAGCAGTGACCCTTTCAGTCTTTTACTGTCTTATTGCTCCCCGAAGCAAGACCCCTGTAACTGCGGAATCTGACACGGCTGTTTGGAAAACTCTTCCCCTCGGAGGCATTCTCAGCCCTGTTTCTCTGATGCTGTCATCCAAAGCGACTTACAGTGGAACAACACCAGAAAGAGGTTATATTCCAGTACATTAAGCCAATAGCAAGAAAGAGTACGAGAGCTGAAAACACACTGTTGCAGCCCAGCAGGATTTCTGACGATGTGTGTTGACACCGCCAGCGTAAATAGGAACTAGCTTCCTATTTAACAGGACCACACTGCATAGAAAACATGCAATATCATTTGCTGCCTAAGAATTCAGCCTCTTCAGCAACATACCAGTTAACATTAGAGGTAAAAGTACACTCGACAGGATGTACCAAGCAAGGGAGCCGCTTTCCCGCGGCATGACAGGACAGTGTTGTGTTTTGGACTAAAGAAAAGCAGTCTTTTCAAAGGAAGTACCACAGGCAAGAGAGGTAAAAATAGAAAAAAGGCCTTACATCTGCATTCATGGACCAAAGTCTTTGCAGACTTCACCGGGGACAATTGGTCGTTATCTCCTCCATAAACAAACAGAATAAAGAGTGTGCACGTCCAAAAACTTTTGCAGCATCTGGATCAAAAGGCTTTGTTTGCCTCACAATGTGTAGATGGTTTGTTTGCGCCTTTGTTAGAGTAAAGGTTGACAGTGTGAGCACATTGAAAATGCATAACTAGAAGCTCACAATTTGTCTTTTTCTGTACAGGTAATCATTATTAACTTTGGCAGACTGATGACATCAGCACTAATAAACACACATTTGTACTTCATACCTGTAAGGACCTTTTTTGATATGATGCGTCCCCTAGTGTCTTACCCTTTATGGATAGACATATGTTAAGGTTGGAGAAAGGGTAGTTGGGATAGTTTGATATTCTAGAACAAGAGGCTGTTAGCTTAGCACAAATAGCTAACCCGGCTCTGACCAAAGTAGGTAACAAAGGTAAGACAATCTGCCTTACAGCATCTCTAAAATGCACTCACGTACGTCATACCTGTCGTTTATTTAATCTGTTAAAAACAAAGGAGGTAACAAAATCTTTAAACAGCCCTTTTTTTACTTCCTTTTTTGGAAAGAAATCTATACTGTCCTTAATTTCAAGGTTTAAATATCAAGTTGGTTGTTAAAAATATAGACACACACACACACACACACACATTCAATCACACTATGCTTGCTCAGTCTCTGTTCTCTTTAATTTCCTGCTTTGTTAGATTTTTGTTGTCTAGATTTATTTAAAGGATTTTATTATTAGCAGCTTGAATATCTGGGCAGTTGAGACTGGAAAAAAATCCACTCTTGCTCTCTTTTGAACTCGGTCTGCTTCGTTAGTTTACTTACGTGATCATAGACATGGAAATAACCAGCGTGGTTAACCCTTCAGTATGCACTTTGTTTTGTAATAATGATTTTGGAGAATGGTGTTACGGTGTTCGAGAACTGGAGCTAGTTCTCCTCTGGCTTGTGTAGTGGATGTTACATGATACGATTCTATTTTTAAATAGCACAAGCCTCTTCTCTATGCTCCTCTACGCTTGGTCTGTCTCACGGTCCGTTACATACCTTGAGAAAGACCGTTTGATGGAAACATTGACAAGCGGCATATAAGTAAAAATCACCGTCACAGTGTGTGACTTCTCATCATTGCACAAGAACCCCGGCTACGTTAGTTTTGTGGAGTTGGTTTGAAAAAGCTTGAATGTACAGGCCATGGCGTCTGTGCTCCCAGAGCTTTAATGAGAACACTCGGTGCCACGCCGTTGTTCTGTCCACCCATTATTCTTTCCCCCTGCCCGTACTCCTTGAAGACCCACGGAATACACCAAGAAAGAAATGTCAGGGTCAGAGCCAGTCTTCGTTGTTGTTTGTATGTTTGCTCAGTGTATGCTAAAATGTTACAGATAACTACTGGGGACAGTTATTTACTGGGGCCCCATGCACGGTTTTGGTTTCACGGGTATATAACCAGAGGGCAAATATCCCAAAAGCTCAGTGAAAATCTTTTAGATCACACTGTTCAGTGATATTTGAAGAGATGTAATTCATTTTTGGCAGCAGATTTGCAGCTCGCAGCTGACAGACTGCCGCAGAGGTTATCTTGAATCGAACTCTGAGCTTGATTGAAATGGAAGTCTTTTCATCTGAGTTCAAATGTTGATGTAGATGATAAAGTCAACATCAAGAAAAGCCAATTTGTGGCAAATTTGTTGCTTTAAGTGTAATCTTTGTTTTGTTAAAGTGAAGTACGGACAGCTCAGTTTGCTCTTATGTTGTGAAGTTACTTGGTTTAGTTCTTTATGCGCTTCTTTCAGACTGTGGACAGTGTGAAAGGCAGTTCTGATGGGATAAAATCATATCAGCAGGGGAGCAAAACAAGCTTGTTATCACACACATCGGGAAAATTACCCAATTGTTCAGCTCTGAAGGCAACAAACATCCTGATGTGATGTTTCTCACAGTGCGAAAACGGGATCAGACGTATATGCGCTGCAGCCTTTGTGTTCATCTGGCACCTGCTTTAATTTAAATAGCAGCACTGAGGAGACACTGGGACAGGAATGCCTGTCAGTGCAGCAGAGAGTGTTTAAAAACCGACATCAGGAATGTGCAGCAGCGTGACCTTTTGCTCTTGAGATACTGTAAAGAGGAATGGGAGTCAGCACCCAGGAGTAAACAAAGTTTTGGGTTAAAGCACAACCTTAACTTCATCCTGCTTTTTCCCATCTGTTAATATTTGTCCTGACAGGATGAAATAAGTAGTAATCAAGCTTCAAACCCTGCTCTCAGACAGTCTGTTGCAGGGAGAAGTTTGTTGGAACTGCTGATGAGATTTGTCTTGTCCCACGTTGTTACAATAGCAGGGTGTATTTCTTTCGTCCATAGTACGGCTTTTTCTCTCCCTTTCACCACCTATTCGCTCAGCTTGAAATGATGAAGCACAGCAGCGGACCAGTTAATCATTAAACAAACGGCGGCACAGCTCGCACTGACACAGATGGTTTTGTGTGTGTGTGTTTGTGTGTGTTTGTGTGTGGCCTGGAAGGAGCAACAGTCTGCCAGAGAATGACAGGAGCATAATACTGACCACGCTCACTTCTTTACCAAGCACCATGTGACACAGTTTGCATATATGTGCTTTTTATTTAGTTTTTTTTTTTTTTGCCTGTTGGATTGAGTCTTGTTTTACCTTCATCTTTATTTTAGTTTCAAAGTTAAAGGTGCAACATGTTGATTTCAGACACAAACTCTACATGTATAGATTGCAGAAAAATCGCAGCTTCATATCAGGAAGAAGCTGCTGTTTTCCAGAGCAAATGGAGCTTTGGTTTTCAAAATTCACACTGATGGCAGATGGCACTCCCAGCATATGTATCCTCTTCACTAACCACTAACTAAAATGGACCAATTTTGTAAAAAGAAAGCAATATGAGCTCCGGGTTTGCATCAGGCTCATCAAACTGCAGATATGGCTGCTGCTAAATTACTAAACTAAATTGTTCTCTGAGAAATCTGAGATGAGGTACTCAGCCTCTATTGTGCATTATACTTTGTGAGCCACAAGGTTATATTTGGAGAGAAATATGCTGTTTTGCTTCTTGGCAGCAAACCGGAAGAGGAAGCTGCTCCTCCCGAGCAAATGGAGCTAAAGCTTTCAGAGTTTGTGGTGATGGTGGAGGGAAGGATGCTGGAGAATCACTTAGAAGATTCAACATCCTCTTCACTAAAGATGAAGACAAAACTCTAAACTTTGCAACAGGGAAGCAGTTTGTACAAACTCTCAGAACATGTGGTAATGGCCATTGGTAGAAGGAGTTAAAGAACATTGGAGAAATCACTAAAGACAAAGGGTGCATTCATTTGTGCTTTAGTATCCTGGTTTTATTACATTCAGGATATGGCGTTTACATGGATCTTGAAAAACCTGGTTATTCATATGCAATTTTACACGATCATCACGGTATTCAGGTTTCTGATCATCTGCCTGCAGCAGTGTCTTCATCTCTCACCATCTCACCTGCTATGGGATGACCTCAGAAACCTTGAAATGCCTGAAGAATCCTGGTTTCTATTGGAGTGCTCCAGGCAGTATATCCAGACGCTGTTGACATGCACTGAACATAATCAGGATGCTCCAAAGACCCAATCACAACCAGGAAGTGTGCATGTACGCTCATTCAAAGAGCAAACTCTTAACTTAGCATCAGAAAAGTAACATGAATCCCCTTTTGCACGATGGCACAAATTCAGATTTGGAGAAAAAAAATGGTGCTTTATAGCAAAAAAACAGAAAGAGGGCTCTGTCCCTCCTGAGCAGATTTCCAAAGCTCTGGAAGTTTGTTCATTAGGACTTTGGCGATGAAACGTGGTGGAAGAAGTGAGAGGATGATGACGGAGAAATCCTTTTCAGCATTTTAAATCCTCTTTGCTAAAGATGAAGAGAAGACTCTCAGCTTTGCAGCTGGAAATGATCATGTATGACTGGATGAAACCACACTTGGTCACCTGGTTGTTCATCAACTGCAGACAGAGAAAGCCTGTGGTAAGGAAGTGAGCCACAGAGTTCAGTTCTGGAGAACAGTCCTCCTCTATCGCTTTGGCATATGAACTTGAGAGAAGCTGCTGTTCTTCCACAGCAAACAAAGCTGACGTGAGCTGAGTTCACAGTGGTGAAGGCAGATGGCGGAAGGAGTGACGGGATTATAAAGAGCTCACATTCAACATGTTTATCGTCTTCGGTGAAGACAAAGGGGAGAAACGCTTTGCAACAGGCTGCTCTGGAAGTGAACAGAAAATAAATGTCCCATTTCTTCTGAACTGTCTCGCTGAAATTGATTCCTGGAAATTTTTAGGCAGGGAACAGGCCATGAATAACTTTAGGTTTACAACGCTGACTTTACTGTAGTCGTTTATCAAGACTGACAGGGAGTTCAGTTGCCTGTTGTTGTCATCATCCAAACTGTTCCCCATAACTCCTTGATGGCTGCTGGCATCGGTAGCTTCTCAGTGATGGTTGTAAGACTAAATATTGCATCAAGCTTGTGAGATTTACACCTGCTTTACAAGACGACAAAGCAACAGTTTTCATGGGAAATGTTTTCTGTAGAGCTGGCAGCACGACTGGTGTGAGATAGACGCTACGTGTTCTGGCCATGGTCCCAGTAATTAAATCGGTTAATTAGATTTGTCTAAATGATATCTTTGGTGTGTGCACTCTGCTTACGCTTGATGCACACGAGAGGATTTAGAAACCTTAACTGATGTTAAGAAGCGAGGGAGACCACAAAGATAACGACAGATTGAACTGATTTTTAATACTTAAATTAGAAGAACGCTTACACCAGATAAGACGTGGGACCACACACTAGGCATGAGTGGCGATTCCAGGCGCATAGGATCACACAGAAACGTGACCTTAGAAGAAAAAAGGAGACGGACTTTTGTCGTCAGCTTGTTGCTGTTGTGTCTGTTATATGTTGAACTGAAAAAAAAAAAGAGGAAAAAGCTGTGGATGAAGTCATGGCTGAGAAGATTGGCATTGCTTATACATTTATGCAGTGCAAGCTGGAGGTGAGCAACAGCAACATCCGGGTAGTGACGCTTCCCGGTCAACTACGCTCTCATTGGATATTGCAGGTTTCTGCTCAACATTCCACCATTGTTCCTTTCACACTTCAGGAAGTCTGAAATCAGGGAGGCTGCGATCCAGTCGGTGACACTCAGGTGTCTGTAAGCTCCTCGTACTACAGGATCGTTTGGGCCATTTAGACTGGCCTTGTATCGGGAACAAGCCATGATCGTTGGTTGGGGTGAATCGGACTCCCAATCTTCCCAGTTGTCCTCTGGTGTGAGGCCAGCTTTGGATAACTCTCCTTTTGTCCCAGATGGAAGAAGCTCTTGAATCGAGTGCTGACCCTTACCCGTACCTGCATGCATGTGCTTCTATTTCTAAGCCTTTCATGCAGGCCTGTGTGTAGTCGTACAGCAGGTATATATGCCTGTTGAACTGGTGGCCTTGGTGTCCTGATCGACAGACTATAATCAGGCAGCAGAGGACTGATGATGATTGCTGTCCCTCAGCAGCTCCTCAGGCTCCCAGACGTCGTCCATCGATCCTGGTGCGCCTTTTTTTTTTTTTTTGTGGCTGTGAATTTTAATTCCCCTGGTACAGACAGCAGCTTCCAAATGATTTTGTTCTAAATTTCGTTAAGCTTGACCATCCACTTTGTAATTTACCGCTGACCGCACTAGACAACAGTGGTTGTCATAGTGACGATGCACAGGCACACCAAAGGCAATTTTCTGGCCGCAATATGAAACGGGTGAAAGGTAGTCTACATTACCCACGCACCGGCACACATTCACACACAAACATGCACATTACCAGACACAGATTCACTCCTATTCAAACAAGTACAGCCATAAGAACACAGTGGAAATGCTCCTCTGTCATCGGCTCCATATAGTTTAGCTTTTTATTTGTTCATGTGAGATGAATCATTGACATCTCCAGGGCCTCGTTGTACATCCATGTTTTATGTAAGCGAATCTGTGGCGTCGTGTACAGCTGTCCATGGCCTGATTTAAAAAGGATCCGCTCACACAGCACTCTTAAGATAAGGAAGCCTTTGACTCTGTCAGTCTGTGTGATCTGTCATCAGTGTTGTGAGGTGACTGTGGGTTAGACAGCAAAGCATATGATGATAATGATGATGGTCTCCACCTCTACATTAATTAAATTAATTTCTACTGTACTTCCTTACAGTAGCGGGAAGACAGTGTTTTCTGTGTCAGCCGCTCTGTTTGATGGATGTTTGTCAGTTTTGTGTGTAAATGACACATTTAATCAGTTACCTTTTATGGGACTGGCCTAACCATTGGGGGAACTCTGGGGTTCATTGTTTTGCTCAAGGGCATTTAGTCAGGAGCAGTTTGAGGAAAGCATGTAACTGCGATTTTTGTTTTGTTTTATTTTACTTTGGTTTTATTTTGGTAGTGTGCTCGATATTTCTCAATAATATTGCCATTCTGTTGGATTGCAATGAAAAGAACTGACAGAAAACAATGATTTAACACATAAAAACCATTAAGTGGTCATCCTTAACAAATGTAGTCACTGTCATAAATGTGACAGTTTCATGTGTTACTCAGTGGGCTGTTTTAAAAGACAGGGACGTATTACCATTAACCTTGATGGACACGTTATCTTTAAATCATGAAGCTGTTTACAGGATATTGGTTGTAGGTTCAATTAAGGATGTTATTGGAAAGTTGTCTTCTTTCATCATTATCATTTTCTGTCAGCTGAATATTGCTTTTTTGCACAAATAATGAAAACCTATTTCAAAAAAAAAAACAAAAAAAAAACACCAAACAGACAAAACAAATAAAAGCACAGGATGGATCATTATAATCCCTGTCAAAAGCTTCCCGTTGGTCTGCACATCGTCTGCTCTTCTCCCCCGGTGTCGGCTGAAAATAAGCCATATGCAGATGCACTTCAGTATTCATGAATAAGCAAAATGATGAAACGTACTCATGCTAATAAGCCGCCACGGGACAACAACACCAGGAACAGTACAAAGTCGACGCCACATTTGCTCTACTCTTACATAACCGATCATTCCCACTCCTCCCTTCATCCCTAATCCTCTCTGCTGTAGGTTCTCATTTACGTTTACTTTACCTCCTTTTTTTTGAGCTTAATAAATTATTCTTCTTATATAACATGACCCAGATTCGTTAGGCGTGAAGTGGCCCAACAGACCTGAAGACCTGGCGACAGATACTTTGACAAAGGCCCCACATAGGCAGGTGTATCGGCCTGTTCGGTTATACCTTTTTCTCCCTCTGCGTCACATGACTCCTCAAGTGCCTGTCGGGTTCCCAGGAGACTGTTGTTATGGACCAGTAACCGTGACAACAATGCAAAGCAATGAATGTGTGGAAACGGCTTTGACCAGATTTCACTCGTTTGGCTGGCAGATGGCTTTCAGGCTTTTTCGAGCTTCAGGGTTGACTGAGGTCCTCAGCTGGAGACGGGGAAGCTTTAGTTTCTGTTGTCGCAGACACGGAGCGAGCCATAACCAAAATCTACATGTGGTGACAAATTTACAGATGGGTTTTTAGCCGGTATGTGTTCAGGGCAGGTCGGGGCTCAGCATTGCTTTGCGTCACGCTCTCACAGTTCAGTGCGCTCTGAATTGTAAGCATTCCAGTTCAATCACTGTCCTCTGCTGAAGGCCACAGAGCGGCTCGACTGGAGCAAGTCAGGGGTGAAGTGTTTGTCTGTGCACGTCAACGGATTTCACAAGGAAATTCACATGTCTGTCTATGGGAAGGAAATTAATGCCTGACCACCACATGATGGGATAGTTGGTGCTAACGGGGTCATGTAGCTACCTTTGAAGACAAAGTACTGTTTCTTGGAAAATGATGGTTTCAACGACCAGAATTTGCATGTAAAGCCAGTATGACCCTTGGTGATGAACAATGAGGAGAGACAACCACAGTTTTTGCAACATAAGAATCAGTCATGTTCTTACTTAAAGACTTGTTGTTGGAGGAGCTCTCACACAGTGTCAGCTGTTAGAGAAAAGATACATGTTGCTTTGCTGACCTAACTCTTCCAACACTTCCAAAAAGCCACACCAAGCTTGCCGTATAAGATAATGGAAATACTTAAAGCTAAATAAAACCTAGAGCAGCATGAATAGATTTTTTTGGGGGCACTTGTGGGCAGCAGAACACATTGTAAACATACCTAATAAAGTTGATATGGCAAACAAAAATTCATTTACTTTTATTTTGCCGCTGTCTTGGTCTTCATCTCCTGAGGGAAACATTTGCCCTTATAGCTGCTAAATGCTCCACCTTGTTTGCTGCTGAAACCAGCGCAGATGAGAGCAGGGAGACTGAACCACAACATTAAAGCTGCAAGCCATGAAAGCAAAACACTGAGTAGAAGGATGCTAAAAAGGTCTGCAGAGCTGAGGGGAACTGCAGAGTTGGGTGTAACCATTTTGTGTGTTGGTCGCTATAATTGACCTCTTCCACATTACACACATTCATTTCATTCATTGTCAATATGATCACACTGATTAGTGCAGCTTTAAACCAACCAGAGGAAGTATGGTTACGATGAGGAAACCAAAACTCCACCAATCCACCGGACTCACGCTGTTTTCTGCTCTACTAAAAACATCAGCTTCCTGCATTGGCACAGAAGTTGCCCCTTAAATGACTAAACATGTGTGTCTTTTGTAAGAAAAAAGCACATCTGGTAGCTTCCCAATTCAATTACACACACTCAGTCTTAACTGAGGAGCTCCGTCTCACCACAACTGTTGAGCTGTTTAAGCAGAGGAGCACGCTGCTCATTCACTTTCCCTGACTGCCGTTTCTCTGCCAGTTCAGGGATCCAGAGTGGCAACGAGCAGTCTTTCATGCGCCCGTGAATTTATATTTGTCCCGTCTTTGATCCCGTTGTTAAAATATTTTTAGAAATACATCTAAATCTGACTCTGAGGAGTCTACTGCTGCCCCTCAGGTTGCTGTCGTCACTGCCGGTGTCGAGGCTTATAATTAGACATTTGGCGCCGGAAAATAAATCAAAAGAATTGCTTTCCAATTTAAAGACAACAGTGTGAGTGTGCAGTATTATCTGGCACTTGCTCTGCTCAAAGATGACAGATGACGCTTCTGTTTTAAGGAATTAGTTTTGTGTGAGTGAATTAGTGAAAGATGGATGGACAGGAAAAGGCTGTTAACAACTCAACTGGGGAGGACGGAAAGAATTTGTCTCCGTCTGTAATTTGTCGCTGTTTTGAGAAATCTCAACAAAGCTGTATTCACTTCTGTTCTCTCCGTCTGGTTGATCTCATCTCAATTTGTCGTTGCGTCTCAGCAGTGCACGGCTTCACACTACAGTACTTTCAATTGGTCTCAACAAATTACATCCGCAGACTTTTTTTCTCAAGCTGTCCTGGAATATTTGGGAAAGTGGTTACCGAGGCTTTTAGGGACATGAGCAGCAGTTTGTGTCACGTTTTCCTCCCCGTAAAAACAAAGAAATCCCTCATGTGTTTCAAGAGGGAAGGAGATGAGTTTTCTTTTAAATGAGAAACAGGATTTCATAACATATATCAGGATTTATATTAAAATGGGAAAAGAGGCATCTATGCTCTGACCACAGGCTCAGTATAGAGGAGAGTGGTTCCCAATGGGAACTTTGAATTAGAGCATACAGGTGGATGCTTGGGTGGAGGTGGGGCTTATGAGTGGCAGCAGCAGCAAGTGTTAAATGAGTGAACTGTGTAGCAACCGCGTGGATTATTGAAGTGCCAGTTAGAAAGAAACTACTGCAATATTGTGCTATATGTTGCTTCCTCAAGGACCTTAATAAACTATCCAGAAGTATCCAGGACTCTGCTGCTTGTCTGCAGTGCACGGGGGATTGGGCTGCCATGACAAAATATTACCTGTGACAGGGTGCTGTGGGCTAAAAGATAGGAAACCACTGGTCTAAGTACTGGTATACACCACAGAAGATTCAGAATGGATCAGAATAGGTTCATTAAGGAAGTGGTCAGTGTGCAAATTCAAAGAATTAATCACTTTTATAGTGCATAAATATCAGTATTGTCCCTTGTGGCCATTTTTAACCGTGACCGAAAAAACCCCAAGGCTTGCTAAAAGACAGATCAAGGTACTGAGTTTAAGGCAGATCAGCATTTTTCAGCACTTTCTTACTGCTGCTCCAGGCAAGATTTCTTTTAATTTATCAATTTTATCAGCCACAGTTACAAATGGGGCAGAGCAGAACATACCACTCCCCACCCTCGCCCTGAACATGAGACTCAGTAGCTTCACCCTGTTAACACAGCTGACATCGTAGTGTCACAAACACAGATTGGTGGGAAGTCTTGTCAGGACACACAAAGTTTAAATGTATTCAAAGCTGTGAGAAAACCCTTACTGGTCATGATGATGAAGACTAATTTGAGGAGTACATCACGGTCCACAAGTACAAGAGACACAGTACATCTCATGTGCTTAGCCATTTGCCTGGCGGTCTATTAGAGTGGGGGCTTTTGGGACGTGTCGAGGGAGAACTCTTCAAAGGAGGAATCTTTAGATCTTCTTAAACCTACAGAAGCTAAGGTTTTGTGGTTCCTTTACCTAAGACTAAAAGTGCTTTCAGCAAGTTTAAAATTAAGCGCGCATCTGCTCAAGACAAGCATGCATATTCATAGACTCGCAGAAGCAGATGTTTCAGATTTTAAAATGAAGAAAATCAGGTATGTATGCAGTTTCGTCAGTCAGTGAACTCCTGCTGTGAGTGTTTTCTTTTGGTGTGCCTCGATTTACACTGCTCAGATTATCCAGGGATTAATTAGATCCAATGTGGTGTGCTTGGATGGTGAGTTTGCACCATGAAGGACGGTATACTGAGAAAGGGAGTAGACAAATTAGCATCAGTATGTATTAACATTTATTTGACTGCAAAGAGAGAGAGGAAGTGAAGTGTGTTGTTTTACTCTCATGCCCTTTTCATATCATAGATCAAACCCCCTCATATTTAATCTTTATTGTTGTTATTGTACCAGCTGCTCTGCTGAAGACGGCAGCAGGGTTTTGTTTCATTGTGTGAAGGTGGTTCTGAAGTTGGCACAGATTTAATTTTTCACTTCACCTTTGAAGAGTGCACACACACAAAAACAGAGGAATCAGCATTGGCGTTCACCTCGTAATCTGCACTAATTCTTGCATGTGTTCCACCATGCATGCAGTGTTAATTAATTAGCATCTTTTGAAGGAAATGTGTGTTAATGTTAGTCTCATTTTGGTCAGTAGCCAGCATAAAGGCTCCTTTATGTAAGGGAAGTTCTTGTCTCATTCATTGATGTGAATAGTTAGTGTGGTTACACACCACTTACTGCCAGCTTGAGCTTGAGGTGTGAGTGCCTAAAATGTAGGATAACAGTAATATTCCTTGGAGGAGCATCCACAGAAAGATGAACAGCCTGCATTCATCCAGCACACATTCAGACACTATAAACACGAATGAGAACTGAACTTTACCTCCACAGCCTCTGTTGTGTCAGTCTTAGCTCCTGTTCTTCGAAATGTCAGCATGCTGACCTCCATGTTCTCATGGTTTGTTGTAGCTTCATGGATTCAGCGATTGTGTGTCCATTCATTTCCACATTGTTTGGCTTTTTGGCATTGATGAAAGTTACCATTTAAACTGTTGCTCACCAAGCCATTTTACTTACTATATTACCCATAAGACCTCTGTGTCCAAGGCATCCAAGGTAATGGTTCTAAAAGAAAAGCAGGACGTAGCATCTCGCAGAATCTGTGAAGAGTGATTGAAATTGATTACAAAGATAGGAACACCATTTTGTAAGGATGTCCAGAAATGAAACATTTCAACATTATTGCTACCTCCTCTCACATAATGAGACAGTTTATAGTCTATGGAAAGCTGGGTTTGGTATTCACTAACATTATCCTCTCTCCCCTGTTATAATAAGCCCACTTTCACAGCTGCTATGGATGAGTGGAACCCAAGGCCACAGGAAAAAGATGTAAAGGTATTTGTTCTGAACAGTGAGGAGTGGAGCTCAAAGATCTGACAGGCACAATCAACACAGTGCCCAAAATAGTTTGCTCTGTGTTGTAGCTATTTCCAGGCTAATACAACACAGAACTCTCAGTGCTGTTTCTGTGCTCTGTGGCTATAGCAACACCGTCTGTACCTTTTAATTTATGTTCCCCATGTAGGAAATCACTTATAAAGCTATTATGCAAGTACGACTGTGCCACAGCAAAGATGAGCCATGAACTGTCCCAAGACCGTCATGGGACCAGTATCATTGTGGTTAAATAGCAAAGGACTGTATCACAGTAAGCAATGTACCTGTATGCATTTATTCTGCCTGCTAGAATACAGCAGTGCAGCAGAAATGTCCTTAAAATGTAGAATATTTGGGTTTGAGAACATTGTTCAGTCAAAACAAGCAAGTTGACGATGTTCCTTTGGGCTCTGGGAAGCTGTGATTTGTTGCATTTGTCACATTTTGATGAAATTTTGAACATTAAAATACTGAATTCCAGCCCTTATAATTTATTAATTGACTTTTAGTGGAATAATATATTCTGGTGATATGAACATATTTTGCGATAGTTTTCTAAAATTATGGAACCAAAAGTCCTGATTTTGAGCACAATTTAATTCTACACTAACTAAAGGAGTTAACAGTTCACTGCATTGGACATCATATATAATCATTTTGCTTACATTTGCTGTATTGATATAACCAATGTCAGAATAGTACTTGTCACTATTGTGATTTTTTTGTGTTTTACTTTGATGACGAATGGCAAACTTCCATTGAGTCGTACAGTCACCCTTACCCCATCCTTGTGAACACAAGTTGAATGAAACTACATCAGTATTCACTGACAGTAACGTCATCCTGGATTGGCGACCAAGGACAAGCCAGACTCTGTGAAATAGAAGCTCCAAGGGCTTGTTTGAGTTCAAACTATTGTAAGAGGACCTCAGGAGGATCCTTGGTGAACTCCTTTATAAAGACTTTAAAGTCCCTGATGGCTTCTCAAGAAACATTCAGGCGCTATTTTTAAAAATACCACTTGAATGTTCTTTCAGATGAGCTCCAGGTGGACCTTGTATACTCTGAAAAGCATGCTGCCTGCATTTAGGGAGCCATGCGCAAACAGAAGTAGTTGTGTAACACAAAGTGTGCATTTTCATCCATGTGTTGACTGTGGTAATGCTACTCCTTTATCACAGCGTAACACTGCCTCTCACTGCAGACCCTTGAGAGTGAGGGATGAGCGGCAGAGCTGAGGGGTGGGGGTAGCGCCTTACACATACACACACACTTTGTATGCACACACGGCAATGAACTGCAAGACTGCACAAACAGAATAAAGATTTTCTGATGCCCAGGACACCGTTTCCATCTTCTGTCCTTTCATGTCTTCACTTCCTTCAACTCGTTTTCCCCCCGTATAGCCACTCCCATACATACGCACACATTTGCTGTCATTTTAAGCTCTAACTGTTTCTCTCGCCATCCTTTCCGTACTCCATCCTCTGAAAGTGCGATGACAAATGCCAGCACTGCTCAGTAATCGCGACAATCAACTCTAGTTTCTGAGAAAATAAAGGCGGA
Organism: Chaetodon auriga; assembly: GCF_051107435.1. Taxonomy (NCBI): domain Eukaryota; kingdom Metazoa; phylum Chordata; class Actinopteri; order Chaetodontiformes; family Chaetodontidae; genus Chaetodon; species Chaetodon auriga. Next base: position 17,530,743 of record NC_135093.1, read on the forward strand.
GAGGATGAAGTAAGGCAACAGCCACCAAGATGCGAAACTAATTTACTCCCTGGCTTTTGATTATCAGACCACACTTTCCCTCCTACACAGGATTGCATCTAGAAAACAGCAGCCTTTAGAAAACTCCCTCATCTCCGTCAAACCGCGGAGATACGGCGACTATTCATCAAGCTGTCAGCCGCAACTTTCTTTACTTAAGAATATCAAAGCCTCAACAAAATGCTGCGATATCACCCAGTGCTCCTAGAATGAGCCAGCTGAAAGAGCTGTGTCCTTCGAATACAGAGAGATAACACTCAGGCTTAGGCTTAAGTTTTAAAGCCCAGCAAGACTTATTGGAAGAATTTGACATGCCCTAATAGGATTCCCAGCCTATTGTTTTGATAATACTATCATGTCTGGCCAAGGATTGAATGGTTTATAGGGCCATTACATGCTGCACATTTAAAGCAAGCGGTTATGTTGAGTCTTTTGAAATGCCCACATGAGGTTGGCACACTACTGAACAACTGCCTCATTCAGCTTTGTGATTAAAGATGCACAACTTCTTATCTTAACAGTAGAAAAAAATGATTGAAACCTTTTTTGGAACAAGGGCCATTTCAGTTTTTATAACATCCTTGGAGGTGGCCTTGGCCCCCCCTGGCCCCCCCTTGGCAGCACCCCAGGCATACTAAATTATTGAACACATACATCACACTAGCCTCTTTGATGGCTTTAACTGGTTCTCTTTGGCAAAGCTTTCTGATGTCAGATGGCAGTGATGATGATGATGATGATGATGATGATGATGATGATGATGATAAGGCTTTTGTTGACTTTTCATGTCCTGAAACCTCTCACCAAATGCCTGAAGGAGTTTTCACACTCAGCAGTATATTCAGATGTCATAGCAGCTTTTGTTCTTGCAGAGTAGGAAAATGCACAGTGTTTCCTCTTTCCAGTCACACTTGTTTTCACATTTGAAACAGAGAGCTGAGGAGCTGACTGGAGCTTGAGGTTCAGCTCTGAGACGTTCTTGGTAATGTCCATCATGAAGGCCAAATTACACACTTGCTATCACTGCGTTTCCACATCAGGCTTCTCTTCTCCTCTGTGAGTTATTCCAGGCAAAGTGACATTCTGGAACAGTTTAACTTTGTTTGGTGCGAGCAGCTCCACAGCCTTCACAAATTCTCCTTCTGAATGAGGTTTCAGCTTCTTTGCTATCAGCTCATCACAAAACTTGCCTGCAGAGCACTGTCTCTGTCAGAATGTGGTCTTGTGAAAGCTGCTTGTTGGGCACCAAAACTCCACCAAGCACATGTGTCCTTGTAGCTCATCCAGTTTAGCATGTTTGCAGCTGTAATGACTCTTAGCCTTTTTCAACATTGCATTCAGGAACTGCTCATAAGAATGTGTTTGTGTTGTTTATTGCTGAAGAATAGTAATTGCTTCTTTGTCTTTCTGAATTGCTTTGTGGCCTGGATAAAACGGTACATCAGAGGTTCCCCACTCGTGCCAATGGAGAATTATCACCCAACTCTGCTGCTCCTCTCAGCTCTGTGGAGTGCTTCAGCCTCTTTCAGCTCATTGTTTTCATTTACGGCTCCGCAACTTTACTGTTTTGCTGCAGTCTCAATGCTCGCATCAACCTTGTTTTCAGTTGCAGCTGTTTTCAGAGAAAAAGCTATGATACCCAAATGGAAGAGCAACTCGAAGAAACTAGCTGGTGAGCATGTAGCAGCTTTTTGCACTGCTCCTGTGTTATGGGAAAATCACACAAGATAATTAAAAAAATGGTGTGATAATGCAGCTAATCAAAAAGTACAATTACATGCTTCTTCTGTGATTTCTGTGATTATATATCTGTAATCATGGAAGAAACTTGACTCCAGGGCTTATGTGCTGAACACCTTCTGCATGTGCAAGTACTCTTTTAAGCAAGAACACAGACATGAAAGATTGCCTCCTTTGTGATTACCAAAGTCGTCTTAATGGATTCCCATAAAATACCGCTGTGCTTCAGTAACATTAGCATGGAGGAGGTATCATGATATAAGTCCCTGTTCAGATTCTTTCACAGCATCGGTGAGTGATGTCCACTGGGAAGCTGTGTAAAAGCAGACCCTGTAGGGGAATGTTAATGCTTCCTTCAGAGAAGGAAAGGGAAGACAATCAGGACAGACCAAGCTTTAAAGTGGACAAGTCAGACTCACTGTGGTTGGCTGCCCCCGATTGTAAATCTTTGCTGAGATTTGTGACAGTGAGACAAAGAAGGAAAGAGAGGAGAGGAGAGGAGAGAGAGCCCCCGTGGGTCTGTGGATATCCAAACCTTAAGCCAGACTTTTGAGAGCGAGAGACATATCTCATATTAGGTACAGCCGAACCAGCCCACAGAGGGAGTATAGTGAGTGTTAGGACACGTAAGACATGGATTATAATATGAGAAGGAAAGGATAAAGAAAAGTGTGAGGGAAAGGTCTTGTCTCAAGAGCGTGACGTGCGAAAAAGAACACAAGGTTAAAGATTTCAAGACTTGATCGACAGATGGAGCTGCACAGAAATCACAGAGGTCAGGCCAGAGCGCAGCACGAGGGACCAAGAATCTGAGAAGGTGGGAGAGGCAGGAGGAAAAGAGGCTGAGCCAGAAAGGTGGGGGCGTTGGGCTTTTATGAAAAGAAATAAAAAGACACATACAGGAAAGAAATGCATGTAGGAAGAGGAGAAGAAGAAGTGGGAGAAATAGAGTCATAGAGGGTGACAAATCCAGGATTAGCTGGTCTTATTGCCAGATGCAGGGTGTGTGAGCCTTTCTATAGCACACCACTGCTGCATGAGTGGCAAGGAGAACAGAGGAGGTCCTGTGATGGCAGTTTGGCCTCACGTATTGTGGTCTAGCATGACTCAGTGCACATTTACCTGGGGTAGGTGTGTTGTTAATTGTGCAAACTGACATCAGCATGGCAACAAGATGCTGGTAACATGCTAAATCTTAGCAGGGATAGTGTTTAGGGAGGTTATCGTGTTATCATGCTAAACATTTCATATTAACATTAAAGACAAATTTCAGCTCAAGCTGTTGTGATATTAGTTCTGCAGGTATTTTAGCATGAACCAAATTCAAATTGAGTTTGGTCTAGTGACAGTGAAGATGAAAAGTTTACCATCACCAGCATTTCAGCTGGTCATCCTCAGGGAACCTCCAGCATCTGTGCAGAGCTTTATGACAATCATCCAATATTTGTTAAGATATTTTTGGTCCCCACCCTGCCATAGTGTCACTGCTAGGCTGAAGATATAAGATCTGGCTAAAAATCCCAATTGCATGCATGCGTTTTAGAAAGAAGTGGATAGTTGGTGTGAACTGTGGCCGCAATGCTGAATAAAGAAAAGTGTGCCACCTACAGATTACAACTTGATCTCTAGGAAGTTTGAGGAAAAAAACATCCCAGTACCATCCAAACTATTTGACTGACAGACGATCTGTGTTCAAAGTAAAGCAGAGCAGGTGTCAACAGAATGAGAAGCTGGTTTAACCCTTGTCAGCTGCTGCACTGCTATACATAATCTAGCAGTTAATGATAAACCAGTAAACAAATATACATGCGTCTGCATCTTTGGCATGAATGTGCTCTCATATTGGCTGTTTTTCTCAAGCTCACTTAAGATGTGTGTGTGTGTGTGTGAGTGAGAGACAGAGAGGGAGAGAGAGAGAAGGTTAGGAGGCATGGTCCAGTACACACCAGAGCAAAACATGGTACATTGACTGTGTAGCCGAAACATGTGTCCCAAGGCGGTGGAGTAGCGTCGCAAGTTTCCTTTCCCTCCCTCTTTTCCCTGCTTACCAATTATTTTCCATCTAACCTTTAAACTCTAAACGACTTTAAATAGCCTTTTCTTGCTCATGGTATTATATTACAGCATTCTATATCAGTCAATTTGTTGCTCTTTGATGCATTACAGCTACATTAAAGCTGCACAAGTCAATATTTTCTATATGAACAAATGAAATCAAATGACTATTTGGAATATGAATGATAGGGCTGTGTACCACACTTTGATACTTTAATGGCACCGACTGAGTTGCTTCACTACTGTCGAGTAGGTGCCAGATTTCAACACCTAAGGAGTAAATCTGCTTAGTGTCAAGGAGACAATGCAAGATGACGCTGGTCATTGCCAGTCTAACGTTGCACACAGAGGCATGCAGGAGACAGGGCTCACTTTCTTTTACTGCCAGTTGCTTATCTGCACAGATACCTTGGCAAACATCGTGCTGCAGAGACATGAAAGTAAGCATAGAAGAGGAGTAAATATTAGACACAGCTCCAAATGAAAGCTAATATTTCTTCATGTGTGCTGGAGTTGCCACTGTATGTGACAGTATGTTGTGTTTGTAGCTTTTGTTTCACTGTTTTCAAGCAGCTAAAAAATGTGCATCCATGCACCTGAAAGACTGCTGAGACTTAAGTTGCTAAGCAGGAATGCTTTGCTGCAACCATCACTCCTGAGCCCAGTCTGAAAGTTTCACCATTTGGTTTTGAATCAGCGCAGACCTGGTGCCACATAAAGGTATGATCATATTACATTTTCATGAACTTTGGTGCGACAGCGAGCGGTTAAGAGAATAAAGTACCTTCATGGCAGATTGCTCTCAATCAAAATCAGCAGGACGTATTACACAGTGTGCGAGAGCAGAGAGTCATTGATTTGGTTTTTTTCTTGTCAGTGAAATAGGTCCTTCATTAACAATATTCCTGTGCGGTCTTTGTCAGGACCGCTGTCTCTGACAGGGGGGCAAACTGGGTGTTCATGCTACAGTGCTTTATTTGAACCCACGGCCAGTGAGAGGAAATTACTTTCTTTTATTTCCTTTTATTTCAGAACTTTTGATTTCGGTAACCTCTATAGAGCACATCTGTCATTGTCAAATGAGTGCCTACAGTAGTTTCTGTATTCATCTCTCGTAGAACCACTCAGGGTTTTCTCTTACCGTCTCTTTACCTGAGCCCTCATCTCCTGAAAACTTGAGGAGCCAGCAAACTTCAATAATTAAGTCTCATTAAGTCAGTAATAATTAGGCAGAGCGTTGTTGAGACCTGCATGAGTAGTGTGTGTGTGTGTGTGTGTGTGTGTATGTGTGTGTGTGTGTGTGTGTGTGTGTGTTCGTAGTAAAAGCTTTTTGGCAGTTAGCTGGCTGTTCACCCCCTGATAGTGAAGTTGAAGCCAGGGTTCAAATGAACAGCGGCTGAAAGCCAAATTTTGTTCGTGTCTGTGAAGTTTGTCTGATCTGCTGCTTTGCCAGAGAAGCACCTGGCTGTTTTCTAACACGAAATACCTATTTGGCAGGTCGGTGTTAAAACCCCTAAAGCAGGCAAAACTCTCACGCTGCCCCTCTCATCTTGGCTTTGCTCATTAGAATAAAACCTTAAAAAAATCAGACGGAGCGAGAAGCATGAAAAGGCAGATGGTCAGACAGCTTTAAACACACTCTCAGCTTATTTTCACTGATAAGGTAAAACAACCTGTGTTCTTTTTCCCTAAAACTGTGGCATAAACACACATTCCTGTTGCTGGACCGACTAGCTGCCTCATTTTTTACCTACTTTTCTTGCTTGTCTCCCTTATGGTTTCAAATGAAGTGGTTAACATGCTGCCTTCCCCAGCTGCTCTTTCAGCAGGTATTCATCTGCCTTGTTCAGTCAGGTACTCTTCACTTTGAGTCAGTACAGCTGCCTACACTGTCTGCGTAATGGTGAGTGCTTCACCTACGCTTTACAGCTGTAGTGGTGACGATTTTAGTTCTTCAAGTCTTGTTTTTATCCAGTCTATACGTGTCACTAGAGTTCAATGAACCATCAATCATTGTTGAGTTTCATTGTTCTGATATTTTATCAATCAGTCAATTAATGGAGAAAATGATCAGCACATTAATTGATGCACAAAGAGCTGCTTCTAGTGCACAACTGTACTGTGGATGAACACGTCCAATGCACTGCTGATGAAGGACTTATTAGAACTGTTAGAAGTTTTGGGAAATGCTGTCATTCACGGAGTTGCAGACAGTGAAATAAGAAAACGAATCTGACTTTAAGACTACCATCATGTGTGTACAGTAACTCTAAATCTACCAGACTGTGAGCTTAGCTTGGGATAAATACTGGAAACAGGGAAGCAGCTAGCCGTCCTCTGTCCCACGGCAACAAACTGCACCTACCAACACCTCTAAAGCTCACTAATTAACAGCATATAACATGTTTGTTTAATCCATGCAAAGTCTAAAAATTACATCTCGTGGTTTTCAATGGGGGGATTATGTGCGGGACTATTTCTTAGCCGGGCACAGTCACTTTCTGAAGTCTCCGCTAGTTGCCTGGCAACCTCACGGCGACGACAAGACTCCAAGTGCCGATGTGCTGCTCTCCCTCTGCAGCTGGTGCAGATGTTATCCGCCGAACGGTTCCTAACCTCGAGATGTTTATCTGTCATTGCTCCTCGCAGTGGTGGAACCCTTTAGCGCGCTCGGTTGTGACACATCAAACCTGTCGGAAAGATGCACAAACACAATGCCTGTCGGGAAGGAGTCCCAGCGTCAGTGCAGCGTTTGACATGAGTCACCTGGTATGCCTCGGTGGGTCGTTGATTGTTCAATCCTCACTGCTGGCGCTCTGTCGACGGGGAAAATTCATTGTTTTCAGTCATTGTGTTGATACGGCGTTACATGGAAGCCTGTCAAACAGTCTTCATGTTGAATCCATGTTGCACTGTAGCAGAAACTGTGCCCATGTTTCTGTTCTTTACTGAAGCATGTAATAGATAGATTAATAAGGCCATAGGATATTGTTTATGTTATAATGGAGCAGTCTGTCAGTGAGTTTCAGGTAAGTTTTGCCCTTTTTTTCCAGTTGGAGGACGTCTTGTGAGTCCTGATTACTCATCCTGTATATTCAGAGTAAGGGCTGGCCAGGCTGGCAGGCTGATTGACAGATAGCTTAGAGCTGTCTGATGCTTAAGGCTGCTGTTGAATATTAATGGTCATTTGTCAATAGCTCACTATTGTGTGTAGGTGTTTGTGGGTTTATTCTTAGCCTGCGTGTGTGTTGTCTTCGTGTCTTTGTAACTGTCACGTGTTTTTTGTCTTTGAATAATTGTTCTGTTGCTGTCATCTAATATGTGTGTTGGCCTCCCATAATGCAGTTTGTATGTACGTGTGTGTGTGTGTGTGTGTGTATATGTGTGCGGCAGTGTGTGGGTGTCGGCACTGCACAGCACATGACAGAACTGTCAAAGCCCATTCCATAATCTGCCACTTTACTGCTGCCATGCTTATCAGCTAACACACACACCTTAGAAAATATGACTTAAGACTTTTTTTTTGTGTGTGTCAACTCTTAACATTGATTTCCTCAGCTCCTGATTGAACCCTCTCACTCAGTTTATTTTTAGGACGAGGCATCAAAAGGAAATGGGCACACCATTTCGAGCAGTTGACATTTTCTTTAAACAAACACTGCATGATGGAGGGTACGCTACGAGGACCTCCGTGAACACAGGCGAGACGGTTTTTCCTATTTTTGGTTTATCGTTTCGAACTGGTTTGTAGTGAGCAGGGGCTTAGTTGGGAAAAGGTCACATCATCTTTATCTGCGCACCAATCACGGTTTATCAATATTTGATTCAAGGTCATTTTACTGTATGTTACCAGTCCGCTGTCAATCAAATTTGATCAAACCGCACCACACAGTCTGGATGAAGCAGATTAACTTTTTCCAGATTTTAACTTTCACTGTTGCACATTTAGTCATGAGTATTTAAATTATTTAATAATAGAGAAATTCATGCACTTTTGAAGTATCAATGTAAACGTTGATATACTAACTGTATATTAAAAAGCATCATTTTAAGGCTGTTGCTAGTTGAAGTGGACAATTAGGTAGACAGTTGGAGAGTAGGATCTATATCAGTGCATCATATCTTATTGTAAAAACTGTAAAATAGTAACCTAGTAAGTATATCTTTTAAATAGATGTTGTGGTGAAAACTAAAATATTTGCCTCTGGAATGTATTGAACTTCTTTCTCAGACGTCCTTCTTTCCTCCGGTCTGCGCTGTCAACGCTTATTGTGTTGCCATTATTGAGAAGCTGTAGAAGACCTCATCACAATGTAAGGATAATAAAATGAGAGGGGAATGGAGGGAGTGCCAGAAACAGGAGAGTAAGTGAAGAGGCTGAGGGGCCAATGAGAGAAAGAGTAGGGCGAGGATAGAAGATGAGGAGAGCTTAGATGGAAGTGGAGCCTCAGGTTGATGAAAAATCATTACCACAGTGGCCGTGCAGACTGCTGCTTACTGGTATATAAATGAGAGGACAAGAGAGTCCATGAGCTCTCACATATATATTCATTTATTTAGTCATTCATTATTCATTTATACAGAATATCCTTGTCAAACAGTGCTGCGTTCCATGTTTTGACCTGATGATATCAGTAGGAGTCCTCTGGGGACCATGAATGTTTGGCAGACCAGCATTACCGTGCCTGGAGCAGTGTCACTAGCGTGGCTGTACAGTATGTTTCTCAACTATTTTCACTGCACAATTTTGAATAAATAAATATTGATCGTATGATTTGTAATGGAAGAACTCATGTGGAAATGAATGGATCCGCACGTTATCTGAGGCGCATTAACAGCTATCAACGATTTAATTACGTGTGAAATTGTTTGTCATGACACACAATTATCAGTATCGCAAAGCTGCTTTTCCCTTTGGCTTGAAGCTTGTGAGAACCTTTTTTTGTGGAAATAGCATGAGCTCTCTTTTGTATCGTCCTCTGCACTTTGACAAATTGTAACTTTATCAGGCTTGTTGTCATCAATGAATCTCTTTCAGCCATGGAATATGTGTGCTTCTCTCTGCCTGAACATCATCTCTTGATGGTTAATAGAGATAATAACATGCTTTTACTCTTAGAAAGTTTGGCCTTCACAACTGATTTCCTACTCTGAGACCCTCGCTAAGTGCAGCCCGTCTTTGTTTTGCATGTGGTTATGTCATACAGTCAAAAAACAGGTATCCCAATTCTGCACAAAAGATATGAGACTGCAGATTCAGTGTGTGTGCCAATGAAGTTGTACATTCGTATTATTTATGACACTTAATGTTTAATCAGCGATGCTGTTGAAAAATGATGACAATGACATTCACTCACAAGAATAACAGAGCTGTGAAAAGATTGCATAAGAGGGAGTAATGACTGGTCCTGTTGATAAGGTCAATTCAAATCAACATCATTTACAGGTTGTATAATAAACAGGATTTGAAACATAATTCATATGACAAGGCTTGATTTAAAACAGAGCTGTAGTTGGCCGACAACTACATAACCATCATTTTCTGCAGTTCTTTGATTTCTTCAGGAAACCTGCCTCACATATCTCCATTTGATCATCACAGATAGCTGATAGACTTCACATCAAAGCTGAAACATTGTGCAGGATGATGCTGTGGACTCAGTTATGTAAACACACAGCCTACACACAGCGCTGCTAACATCTTTGCTCCAGTGTAAAGTAAAACATTAGTAACACTGCGTGTCACCATAACACTCCAGCTTCAATCCCTGTTAGTCCTGAATCCATCAGACATGAACACAGTCATTCCAGTAGCATGAAAGAATTAGCTAAACTGCATGTTGCAGCAAACCTCCAGTGACTCCGACAGCCATTACTGGTTACTTCTAATGGTTGAAAGCCCTGGAACATCTGTGCCTGGGCAGTTTGAATAGAGTGCTAACACTTCCCCTTGGTGGTGGAGCCAAAGTGCAGCAGCAAATGGATTTGGAATCGCTGCACCTTTAGAACCCACCCTGTGAGATTTTTATTCTACTTCAGCTAATTGCTGTTTTTTTTTTTTTTGTGAAATATGATTGTATTTTTCTAGTTTAAGAAACTAAAATGAAACACTGTAAATGACAATATTGAGCTAGGTCTGCATAAGTTCCCCCAGTGAATAGTTAGGCATAGTGTAGTAGATGTTTTCATTCACATTGGGGTTAGCTGTGCGTATGTGCTGGCTGGCTGGTTCGAGCATTGCTTCCTTGGAAGCCCACTTAGTTACAATATTGTCAGAAGATATTCACATTCTGGTGTTGTGATCTATACTATACCTCTTTGATTTCTTCAGGTGGATCTCTTTGTAGGTCTGTGCAAAGATCAGAAATTGGGGAAACTTGGACTGTGACTTACTCCCTGTTCAGCTGTGTTTTTTGGTTTTCTGCTGTTTTCATTGCCATGTAGATCTGAATATGAGCTGTTAGGTTTGTCAGTGTCGTCAGACAAGTGCCCAATTACACAGAGCGGTGTTTCCTGTTTGTGACCAAGTGGGTGCCTCCGACCTGTCCTATTTTTCAGGGACTGACATGGATGTAATGGTCTCCCTTCCCTGCATTCTCCCCTCTTTGGGATGCAGTCAGACAAGGGTGTTATGTTGGCCAATTTGTGGTGTAGTGGGAGGTCAGCAAGGCTAAGTGGACTTAACCTCCTGGTTCTCCTGGTGACGGGTACAAAATTAAAGACCTGCTGTTTGGTCTGACCCCTGGTCGTGGTTATTACTCGGTTATTAGAAGGGAATTCAAGCATCTGGCTCTGAACTCAAAAGGGGGTACTCAGACCAAACATTGTTTAAAAAAAGGTGCAAGGGGCTACACTGATGGGGGCTTGTTGTTTCTATGTAAAATGACCACGATTCAGTGCAGTTTTAATTAGTGAAAACGAGTTTGAAGGTTCGCCAGATGCCAAAACTAGCACAGGATTTTGCAACTCTGGAAAGTCATCACAAACACAATCATTTTTATCTTTCTTTCAGCAGTAGAAATATGCCGTTCACAGTACAAAGTAATCAACCCAGAGCGTGTGCTGAATGCAGGCACTTGCCCGATGACGACACTTTCTGTTTCAGCCAACAAGTCTCCCAAATGAAATGACAAAATATGTTATTTGTGTAGAACAACACATAGAGGCATTTCCTGAGCTGATGCCCCAATCAGCAGGACATCATTTTTCTGAGCCTTCCAACAACATTATAAATCACTGTTGCCACATGAATTTGCTCCATGATGTGACAACACTATGGTTAGGGTTAGTTGGTTAGGTTTAGGGAAAGATCACAGTTTTTATTAAAATGACTACTTTAAAGCAAGGTTAGATAACGTACTGTATTTTTAGAGGCATATTTTGTTCTATTTCTTGAAATTCTCTTTACATCCCCTCAGCAATCAATAAATCAAATGCTCTGACAAAAAAAGAAAAAAAAAGACCAAACAATCCAAAGAAAAAAACAGTATCTTGGCTGTCACATGCTGAATGAAATCAGCCGAATGAAACGATTGGATGGTCTACCTACCTCTCTACCTGTGTATCTTTACATGCGCATCCATAGGGCCAGGCAGATGCATTGCTGAAGCTGCTAAACTCATGAGGTAGTTCTGCACCTCTACCAAGCTTCTCTGGGCATGAAGCATTTTACACTGCAAACCCTCATTGTTTCCAGGGCCTGTCCTTGAGCAGTTACTCTTTCCAGGCATTCATAGAGTGTCGTGCAGTAAAAATACAGCAAATAAGGCTTAGATGATGTTAAATGTTTCCCATTTGTAAGGTAAACTAACCATAACTCCCAGTACCCCATGCAATATGGATGAAATGCATTAAGAATGAGGGAATGTTTGTTGCTGGAGAATCGACCAGTTGCCCAAGGCTTTAACCCACCAACGTAGTCTTCGGATCTACAGTTTAAGTGCAGAGTAGTGAAGTAGATTTAAACCCCAAAGGAACTTTTAGTGCAGGTGATTCAACATGAAGCCACGTGAGTGACCATAGAAGTTAGGCATTGTTTGCGCTTCTGAATAGCTTGTTTTCATAGTTAGACTGCGCTGCGCCACTTGTAGAACTAGGTGCCTGCAGGGTTTTCCCAACCTGTGATTTGTTGGTTCAAAGTCCAGTGCACTTCAAACTTGCCAGCAGAAATTCAATTCAATATAATTAAAGTAGTTATGTGTGTTTGTGTGTGTTTTGTTTCACTGTATATTCAGCCAATGTCTTTTATTATTGGGCAGGTTCTTGATGTCTGACCTGCCAACCTGTGGTTAGTTGTGCTTGAGAGTGAGGAGATTCCGCCTCAGTGGAAAATACTTTTTCATCTGTGAGTGAGAAGCAATCATAACTTCAATTTCTTTGCTGTTGAGACTCGGGCAGCCTATCAGCTGTTGTCTGCAGCCTTTTCTGTTTTTATGAAACCCAAATGATCTGTCCTGTAGTCCTGCTACTTTCTTCCTGTCATATTATCTTTTTTGCTGGATGGGTTTCTTCCCAAGTTCCTTGAAAGAGAAAGACTTGATAGCAGTTTTCAACCTCCTGTTCACATCTTGACCCTTAAATTTCGTCAAACATCCAACAGTAACTACTTCTCTTTGGTTCTACAGGACACTAAGAGGAAAAAGTAAAAAAAAAAAAAAAAAAAAATCACCACAATTTCAGCCCCCAAGATGTGTATGTATCCTCAGCTGTGGCTCTTGCCTTTTGCCTTGATGACCTCTTTGTACACTATTGGCATGCTCTCAACCAGCTTCGTGAGGTAGTCACCAGGAATACAGCTACTGTAGTCCTGCAGTAATCAATGTGAATGAACGTCACTATGTGAAGAACTGCTCGACTAAGGGAAACGACAGTCCATCAGTACTTTAAGACATGAAGGTCAGTGAGTCTGGAGGAGACTGTGTGAATCAGACCGTCATGGTTGAACTGCTGCAAAGAAACCACTACTGTGGGAGACCAACATGAAGAAGGCAATTGCTTGGAGTCCAAATATGAGATTTTTTGGTTTGAACTGCCGTGACTTTGTGACACACAGAGAAGGTGAATGGATGGCATCTGCATGTTCCTACTGTGAAGCACATAGGGGGAAGAGTGATGGTCTTTCTGGTTGTGCATGTTACAGCTACTGATAAGGGGAAGTGCCTTGATGGCTATCCTTATCACAGATTCTCAGGTGTAGTTGACTGTTCACTTATCCTCACCCACATTAGTTACTTTTGCGGCACCTTTCATCAAGCTTTCATCTCTTGGATGGCACATAAGCAGTCACAGTGACAATGGTGACAGAGTTACTGTTTGAAAATCTTGATTTGCCAAACTTACATTCAAACAGCCTATTTTCTGACAGTATGTTGTACTTTTAACTTTACAAGAGAAAAGGTTTTGAGGAAGAGAACTAACAGATATGTTTGGCAAATGTTACACGACCTAATGTAATGCTGGCTGGGACTGTTGCAATAAAGAGCAGGACAAAGCAGCAAACAGTAGCTTAAACTTTAATAGCATCCAGGACCAGCTTCCACACAGTGGTGAAATGCTTCCCAGTGGATAGACTAGCTGTGAACAGGGATTTTTTAAAATATAACCCGCAACCTTATAAACCAATGTAAGCTTGTTAGGTGATGATGTGCATCTTGGTCTTGGAAGTTCAGACCAGTCACCACAAAGAGCAATAAACTATATCTGAGCATGCTTAGGGTGACCATATTTCCAAACCTCCAAACCAGGACTCTTAATTGTCCTGCACATTCATGCAAGTGCACATGTGTGAGCTTATGCGTGCACCACAGGCTTCCTCATCAGGATGGGGACAATTATTTCAGCTCCGAGCACACCTACAGAGTGGGCCTGTCAACACCATGGATACCATGAATGCAGCATAGTCATTACTGGGTACTTTATGAAGGGAGCACTAAGCCTCCTGGAGCTCTTTAGAAAAGACCAAAGTTCTCTTCAGCATGACAGCTAACTGTTAGCATACTGACAGGTTCTGTCAGAAAAAGCTGAAAGCGTCTTAGCCCGTGACACTCATAAGCTAGCAACAGCCTTGACAACTCCACATTGATTGACATACATACAGTGCTGACTTCAGGCGCATGGTGCATTGTTTATGGCTTTATATGAGGTTTGGCAGTAATGAGTGGGACAGAACATAATAAATATCTATGAAAATGCTGAAAAAAAAATATATATATAATATTCTTATAATATAATATAATATTATAATAATCATTTAAATTGTGGTGAAAATCAGGACAATTTTGCAGTCAGTATTGAGAACCACTATATTTAGTATTTAAGATGTCTCTTGGGACTCAGTACACCCAGTTTGAATCGTGGTCAACTTAAGCATGCTCTGCTTGCAGCATCCGTCTGAGCACACAAACACATCGTTTAATCCTTTCCTCAAACTTTCACTCTTGTGTTTTTGATCTTACAAAGCTAGAAAAAGTCACAAAGTATCACTATTAATAGAGTCCCATGTGCACTGCTCCACCAAACTGAATGGAGAAATCCAAAGCTCAACATGTCTGCTGTGCTTAGTTTTGGTTGCTGTGCTATGATTGGACAATCGCTGTTCGGGGAAGGGTTTAGCCAATGGTCAATTTAAGCTGTGTGTCAGACTTCAGATTTTTCCTCTCTACTAGTCCTTGAAGCCATTGTCCCATTTAGGAGTGATTTAAGGCTCTTAGTGAGTTAGTGTATAAACTGTTTTTGTTGGATTTTTCCAACTGTAACAAAAAGCAGCTGACTCTGCTTATGCAGCAGGAGAGCTGTGCGAGGTCGTCCTCTTTCGTCCCACAGAGACCTCAAAGAATGTTACTGAATAGCAAATTCTGTGTCTAATCAACCGGGGAACATTAGATGGTCCCATAGCATTTGCATGCAGAAATTCTCCTCCAAAGAGGCAGATACTGATAGCCGTTAGGATGGAGGAAATGTACTGTATGAAGTGTCCACATCATCAACGCACAGCAGGAGCACCCCAGCAAGCATCTGATGGACGGCAAATGTGCGTTGGACTTCAGGCATTTCACAATAGGAGAACAAAACATGTTTAAAATGCAAAGAAAAACAAACTTTGCACTTGGAAACCTGCTGGCTTGACACATTTTTGCTCATATCTCTGTGAAACACATTAGACAGGATTGCTGATATTCCCACAGGGTGCTGACCGAGGCTGTGTGCTCGTCTGTCTTGTTTGCCAGTTTTATCACATCCTCTGTAATGATACATGGCAGAGTGAGATCTGCTCTCCATCTATTGAAATAGTTGAAAATAAGGCAGGAGTTGCTGCAGCTGCTGACCATTACCTTGATTTTGAAAAAGATCCCTGCAACCAATTATTTCCCTCATGAAAAGGTAACGCAGAGGTATTGAAAAGCCATTGTTCGTGTGTGTAAGATTGTGTGTGAGCCCCATACTAAACTGCTTGGCAGCCACGTTGTTGGTAAATGATGCAACTCCCTGAAACAAAGGTCTTCATCATAACGAAAGGTGTGTGTGTGTGTGTGTGTGTGTGTGTGTGTGTGTGTGTGTGTGTGTGTGTGCGCGCGCACATTGGCATTGAAGATAGTACAGTGTGCTGACAACATCATGGTGATAGAAGAGCGCCTCGCGGCAGAGGCCAAGTCCTTATTACAGCAACTGTGGTCACAAAAAGCCAACCATAACACAGCTATACATCACTGGACTTGCTTTTGAAAATAAGTCCTTTTAGAAGAGAGCATTCCCCCTTTGGCAGCCCTTGAAAGCATCATGAGTTCTGGTTCTGATGCCCCTGCACTGTTTTATAGACTGCTTCATCCCTTTTGTTAGTTTTTTTTTACCGCTCTGTTTCTCTTGCCTTGCTTTCTGTTTCTGCAGATCTGTGATTGTCTTCATTTGTCGTCTTTTGTCTTTCAGAATAAAGTCATGAGCATTGATGCGGTGAAGGTGAAACTGCAGGTAAGAACAACAGTGCGTCTCTATTTTTATTCTTTTAGTCTACTTAAATGTAGAGTGAGGTTACGTGTGGGCTCTTTTTAATAATCACCGCCATAGCAGTTTCCCATGGCATAAATACCTCCCATACATCTTCATTCCCTGCTGTTGGGGGGGCAAAGAAGTCCAAACCATGACTTAATGAGGCCTTAGTTAATCACTATCAGTCAATTAGCCTGCTGCTCTGCCTGACTGAAGACACTAAAGGGAATAGCAGACTTTCCATCAGATTATCAGGCCTGGAAGTTATCAGCGAGGGACAGGCAGATGCAGATGAACCCTTGTCATTCAAAAACAGCATTAGATACTGTCTAATGAGTTTTTCACCTCAATTACACAACACTCACGTTCTCTCTCCCTTCATCTCCCTCGTCTTTAATGGATCTGCGTTCATCCACCGGTCTATCTGTCGGACGTGATATTTCAGGTGATTTCCCAGGAATGAGTTTTAATGAGACTTGCAGGTGTATGTGCACTTTTAACTACTAAAAAATTCAAACACGGTGAAAATTTCATACATTAGATGGTACTGCGATGATTCTTTACTACCTTTTTTTGACAGTGTTGTACAGAGGACGGGTTTAGCGAGTCAAAATAAAAGTTGACACGCTCACTGTTATGGTAATTGATGGTGACGATAATGATGATGTCCTGTTATTGTTCCCTTGCAGATTTGGGACACGGCTGGACAGGAGCGTTTCCGGAGTGTCACACATGCTTACTACCGTGATGCTAATGGTAAGATTCCTCTGTGTTTGTCAGTGTGAGCCACTTTGATTGTGACTGACATCGTTCCCCTTCCTCTTTTATTTCCTCCTGACGCAGCCAAACTGTTCTGACTGACGTTTCATTGCCCTTGTCTTCTTCAAATGTGTGATTGACACCGACAGTCTCCCTGTTGCGCCCTCTTTCCTGTTGGGATAGCAAAAAACACTCAAGTTGCAGCTGATTTGATCGACTGGCGTGTGTGTGTGAAAGCATTCACTGGTGGCTCTGTGATGTGTAGGCTCCCTTAAGCGAGAGACCTAACCACTGGGTGGGAAAATGAGCCTGCCTCTCACACAGCGGGGGGTGGGACAGCTATGAGCTATTCCTGTGTGTGTACTCCTGAGTGTGTATGTGTGTGTGGCTGTTATACCTCGAAAAACCCTGCTAAATACAGATAGCAGTGTGCCTCGGGCCAGCCTGAATGAGCAGGTGTTGTGGAACACAGTGACACACACGCTCACGCACACACACACTGCTGTACAGGCATCATCTCAAACACAAATCTGCTGATTAGCATGCAAAATAGCATCGTAATGGGTGACTGTTGTGAATCCTGTGGTGTGAGATTGCATATGTGCGCAGATTTGTGTGTAAATGTGTTTTAATGGGTGTGTACGTGTATTGAGTTGCATGTGTGCTCTCGTTATCTGTAACTACATGTGTGCGCTTTTCCTTCTTTCTGAGTCAGTGAAAGTGATTCTGGACGTGTGTCTGTGTGTGTGTGTGTGTGTGTGTGTGTGTGTGTGTGAGAGAGAGAGAGAGAGAGACAGACAGAGAGAGAGAGGGAGAGAGAGTGTGTGTGTGTGACTGGCCAGTTGCCCAGTATTATTCTGATCTGTCAGTGCAACAGTTTACCCTCGCTGATCTTTAACAAGGCGCCCGGGGAGCCTCAGACCAGCTCCTTCAAGTTGTCTGTCTCTTTCTGACTTTTAAATAAAGCTCATTCAGCCTGATGTGCAGGACCAGGGGAAAGGAAACAGCCTGCATGCAGCTGTCATGAAAGTTGTCAGTTCCTCTGAACTAATGGACAGTTTTTAGTGAGTCAGACTGTGGAATGTAAAGGACCGACGGTTTGAAGGCTCTGCATCGTTTCTGAGCATCGACCGGGAGAAGTGAGAAAGTACGATGTCTAAAAAAAAAAGACATATTATAGTGCCTCAACCTCAGATCTACATTCCAAAGCATGGAGTACCCATTTTGGAAAAAAAAATGCAGAAAGTTCAGCATTTAAAAACTGTAGAGATAAAGTCTGTAGCTGTTCATATGTGATTCATATATCCATATTCAGTATGTGACGTGTGTTGTCTCGGAATCACTAATTATGCAGACTCACACTTAGCTTTTTTTAATCTATTTCTTTTTTTATTTCTTTGGAGCTCCTCGCGATAGCCAAAGTTTTCTGCCACTGAGCAGCTCCACTGCCATCTGCTATTAGTTAAGAAAAAGATTTAAGCACATAAGGTGTGAAATTGAATAGTGTCCACAAGTCTCAGTGAAACTGTCCAGTGAACGGTCTGCCAGAGAAACAGAAACATCTCCAGACTCGCTTATGTCACTACTAAAGCTAAAATAGATGATTGTACAACAAATGAGTCATAATCCATTGTCATTTCTTATGAATAAATGTCTGCTTTGTGGGCTGTTGGAGGCTGACGTATGCCCAGTGTCACTCTGCGTTCTCTGATGCAGGTTTTTTTTTTTTGTGATTTTTATGTTCAAGGGAAATTCCTGAAGCTTGTTCTTATTCTTGTAGTTTTGGCTGTCTTTCTTACTAGTATTATTGTTTCCATTCCTCTGCAATTATTGGTAAGTATGACAGGATTCTAATCATTTTGTAAATTGTAAACCACAGCTTTAACTTAAAGCTGTGAGGTTCTGCTTAGGCACAGTGGAGCTTTGAGTTAAATGCTAACTTTAGTGTGCTAACATGCTCATGTTTAGCATGTTCACTATCTTAAACAAGTGTGTTAGCATGCTCACATTTGCTAATTAGCATCTGACACATAACACAGGTCATAAACCAAAGAATTTGAACTAATGATGGTGATTATTGCCGTTGTGAAGTTGTTACAGTTACCCTGAGGAGAACGTGAATATTTGTAGCAAATTTCACTGCAATCTTTCCAATTATGTCGAGTAATTATACTTCACCCTCGTGAAGGCGATAGAGGAAATGTTAGGCAATCACCAAAGACATCAGCATATATCATCTGGGAACCATGAGTGTCTGTAGAAAAGTTTTCTGCCAATCTGTCACTTAGATGTTGAGACATTTCACTGGAGTGAAAATTGTGACCTGCAGATCATGCTAGATGAAAAGTAAAGGGTATCAACAAAGTTTGTAGGAGTCATCCTCTGGAGACCGTGGCATTCTGTAACGAATTAGATGGTAATCTACTAAATAGCTGTGTAGATATTTCAGTCAGGACCAAAGTGGTGGACTGACAGACTGACATTGCCATGCCCTGGCCAGCTTGGCACACAGCATTTAGCATTGAAAGACTGCAAATACCTTGCCCAATGACAATTGAGTAGTTGTTGTCAGGGAGTAGAACGTGGAAGTGAATCTTTTACTCTAGACAGCTATTGATGTTTGTTTTATTCAGCTTTGGCCCCAGTCTCGGCTGTCATTAAGCTCCTAATGAGAGAGCAAGGAGATCCAGACAATCAGTGTAAATGAGCTGGTGGTTGCAGTAAGCCCAGTGCAATCTGCCAGGCCCATCTGGTATAGAGGGCTCTGTGAAGGTCCAGCTGGGTCCAGAAACCAGCCACAGCATTTTTTTTCCCCCCTGTCCCCCAGTGAACCTGACAGTTTGTCATTTCCACCACATGGAGCGAAACCACAGGGTGCTAAGAAAGAAGAAAAGCAAACTTAATGAAATAGACAAGAGGGTGGTAGACAGGAAAGGGAGGGATAGAAACATAAAATACTAAAGAGGATATTTAGAGAGATAGAAACCTGATGCAGGCATGAGTGGGAGAGGGTAAACTAAGAATGGAAGCGAGAAGTCCAGAGGAACAAAACAGCCAGATCGGTTGAAATACGTGAAGAATTAGCCTTCAGAGATGACCGTGACCTCTCTAGACAAAACTTGTGATCCCACCAGAAACACCGCAGTGCATTACAGAAGCAGCTCCCCGCTCTCCTCTGTGGGCAATATGCACCCAGTTTATTTTTGAAGGAAGCTGCGTCAAGCTGCACAGAGCAGATCGAGCCAGGCAGGAAGCCAGACACAGGAAGTGCATAGAGAATCTGCTCAATTTTCAAAATAAAATGCCTGGTACTGACTCTCGATTGTATATCAACAGTTAAAACAGAGGAGAAAGAAACCATTTAACTATGAAGACTACTTACCCATGGTAGAAGCACAAACGTGACTAAAAAATGACCAAAACAACTGAATCCCAGCAAATCAATAAAATCAGGCAGGCAGTATGGAGCCATGCAGATGACGGAACAAAACTAGGTTACCGCTGGACGGCAATGCCGGGTGGAATCAAGCCATAAGGCTGGAAAAGCTGTGGAGACAAAAGGCAAGACGCCCACATCAGCGACTGAATAGAAGGAGGGCAGGATCAATAAGAGGGTAGAGTGAAGCCATTGTAGAGCTTTCAATAGAAGCTCGCCCTGTAATGAAGTGGCATTATGCCTCAAAAGAAGGCAGTACACCATAACAAGGACAGAATGGAGCTCAAGGTTTTCGTGAGTGCTCAGGTGATGGAGGACAGTGAGTGCTTTTCTCCCAGCTCTCCCGTGGACTCATCCTGTATGACGAATGATGTGCAGGCACGTTGTTACTGACTGTAGTTGTGAAATTATTGTACCACTAACTGTGTGATCAGTCACTTTGCAACATAGATGTCACATTCACAAATGATGGACATTTGAAATTAAGCTCCTCAAATGTCCTTTCCCATTGCCTTATTGCAAAACAGCCAGCTTGATGAATACAAAGAAGCAGAATGACAGAGTTCATAGATGCCATGGCACGCTTAATGGCTGCATCACAGATGACTGCTCCAAATGGTGGCCTATGATTAAAAGGGTTGTTAGGGCTTTATTTTTCAGAATGAGGTACTTTGGCTGCTTCATTTTTCTATAATGGCTTCCATAGCCTTCTCTTTGCTACCTGTGGGGTGAGGACAGGGCTACAGCTTTGAAACTATACTCCAGGTTTTGTTTTGTTTTTTTTGTGGATGCTGTAGATGTGCAAATATTTATCAAAGCTGAAAATTTATGTCATGTATCACTAATTAGACAGACACAAATGTCACCTTCATGATGGTGCTAGTCAGGGATCACCAAAGTCTTCATGATTCACCACCTGTGCAACGTGGATGTTGAACCGACCAACCAACTGATAGATGGATTTCTCCATATTTCTGTAAAATATTCCTAACCCAATGGCCGTGATCTTATCATTTAGCTTTCAAATATACATTTAGACTTGAGAAATACCTGAGGAACATGCAGTTCAGCAAACTGAGCTTATCTAATTGTGTAAGAACTTGAGTGTTGTGTGCTATATAAGAACAGCACCGTAGAAGGCAGTGTTACTGGTAGTGGTCTTTTTTAAGACAAACACACTTAATTTTGCAATGAATGCTGTGATGATTTATTGAATAAGGAAGTCATAAAATGGCAAGAGGACTTCTGTTTAATATTCCAGCGTCTCAATTAATTGAAGGAGGTTCAAACCATGAGATGCACATCCCCAGGGCGGTGGAGGAGATTCAGAGGGCAAGTAAAGGCAGTAAAAAAAAATACTGTGGAAGGTGGAAGGCACAGGTGCAGTTAGGTATTGTAGATTAGCCCAACGATTTGGCCCAATCACTGACACAGTCAGCACAGTGAGGTGCTATAGCTCTTCATTGCTGCAGGTCAGGTTAGAAATCAAGCTCAAAGCTGGACACACAGACATAATTTACATATTTTTAAACTCATTATGATTTATGCTTTCCAAGGATACCATTACACATGCTGATGTCCCTAAATCTTGCTCAGATGTCATACATAAATGGTGCTTCTTGGAGCTACAGATATTGCTTAAGAATCGTCACATTTGATGTACTCTGCAAACAGGACTACTAACAAGTAACTCGGCATACTTTTAATGGTGTAAATCTGCCAAAATGTAAATAATTATAGAAAAACACACAAACCAAAAAAAACAGGGATCATGTTGTAGCCCAGTGTCTGACAAGGTGGTGGTGGTACCGGCTCCATGTTCTTCACACTATGAGGATATAATCGATACCCGTCAGTCTCTATTTTACAAGATGTGTTGTACTGTGATATAACCTTCAATACTAAAACACTTAAAGTGTAATGAAATAACATTTAGTTTTTTTTGTTTGAGTTCGACCTGTTCTTGATTCTCAGTTCCACAACGGCACCAATATGCCTGAAATGAGCTGTAACAGACAGGGTCCAGGAACAGAGAAAAGTAGTGACAAATGACAACAGAGGGGACATCTATTGCATATTAAATCAGTGTCATTATCTCATTTTTGTCGCCACTCATCCTATCACGCCTGCATCATTTTTTATTCTCTCTATTTCGTCTTCTTGGGCCACTGCTTTTTATCGCTAATGAGCGACTGCAGGCCTTAGTCACGGGCAGCTTGTGGGGGTGAGACGTCGTAGACAGGTGAATGGACAGCGGCAGCGGGAAAGATGATCAAGAACAGAGGGCGAGAAAGTTCGATGGGGTGCGGGAAATGATAGAAAAGAAAAAGACAGAGGGGAGAAAAGAGAAGGAAGGAGGGAGATGGATGGAGAAGAGGGAAACGGCAATTGGAAACAAAACGTTGAGGGTATTGCTGTACTGCGTGGGGAGCCGTGAGCTGTGCGATTCATCATCAGACTCTTTTCTGTGTCTTTGTCTTACACTCTCTCTCTCTCACACACACACACACACACACACGCATGTTTACTACCTTACTTCCTGCATATTAAAATGGATGTGCAAGGTCACAGTCAAAGGCATTTCTGAGGCTTCATTCTTGGGAATCTGCATGAAGTGAGCAGAGAGGAAGTGTGTGTGTGTGTGTGTGTGTGTGTGTGTGTGTGTGTGTGTGTGTGCGTGCACATGCAAATGTACAACATCAACCTGTCTATACCCTCCATTGAACTTTTGGCTATACAATATAATATCTTGGCCCACTTTATTTGATACTTTATATATTTCTATATTGATCCAGGTGTCATACTTCACATACTTTACCTCGTCAGTTCTCTTTAATGCTTATCTGAAAACAGGGGCTTCATGGAATAATGGATTCTGCTGTCACTTCGCCCTGGAATTTGGTATTCACTCGTCGCTGTGATTGATCATTTCTAAAATGGAGACTGTAGAACGGAGTGTGGACCGTGCATAGCTTGGAGAGGAGGTAGCAATAACAACTGCTGCTGGAACTGTCACAGGAATAACGAATGTGATGGAAGGAGGGGACGCTGGTAGCAGTTTCAGACGTTCACTCTCATTCAGTCATACAGTAACATCAATGCCGCGGGGCAGCAACTTGCCTGAAAGAATAAAGTGAAACTCATCAGTCAGATATCACACACACATGCACACACTGGCTTTTCATTAGCAGGAGTGATGCAGAGTAATGATAGGTTTGATTTTAATTTTCAAGGTAGTAATGGAGCAGAAGAGTGGCTTTTCATGCTTACTGCCATTTGGGAGTTGATGGAAGTAATTTGGCAGTGTTTTTAGTATGCATCTAACCGGTTGGATGGTGTGTTAAACAGCACACAGGATGGTGTGTGAAAGTCTGTTCTGTAACCCCACAATACAATGTTGCAAGAGGTCATTTATAACAAGTGGCAAGTAAAAGTAATACATTTAATATTTTACTGATGTAAAAGTACACAAACAGTTTTAGATAAATGTACTTTAAGGAATAGTTCGATATAGATGTTTTTGACGTCTTGGGAAATGTGCTTTTTTACCTTTGGTGCTCCTTTCTGAAACATGCTGGGCAGTCCTGGTGTTGAGTGGTAGCGTACTATATGACCTCTACATTCCCGGCTAAACCTTTTTCAGCCCCCTCTCTCTTTGCTGTCACCCCATCAAATAAACTTTGATGCTGTGCTATGGAAAGTATGATTTCCGGATCATTATTTTAAAAAACCTGAAAGTCAGTAGTCATTAAAAACCTCACAGCATATTGCAGGCCAGTACGTATTTACATTTAGATGTGTGCATCACTTGTTTGTATGACTTATTTTCAATGGAAGGAGAACAGCCAAGGTCAGCCGGTGATTATTGATGCAGATTATCATCTGAGAGATGATGGATGGTGGTGCTCTTTATGGATCACTTCACTCCATCAAACTCCAGCCCCTCCTGCCCAGGGTTCCCTACAGGAACTTTGATAGTCAAGATAGTCAAGTCATATTGTTAAACCTGCAGTGTGGAACTCTTGTCTTCCCCCTCTGGCAGGGAGAGTTGCACTGCATGCTTTGCAACGTCATACTCTTGTAGGGCTATTCCATTGGCACCTCGGGCCACTCCGAGTCAAACCATGCTCTGTGGATTTGGGTTTCCATTATGCCGGGATCACGGCAGGTCTTATTTCACGATCATGTACCAGTTCAGATGTCATGGGGGAGGTGGGTGAAGCAACTGAAGCAAATGGTGACAGAAGCCTTGTGTGTAAATGGTAACTGCACTACCGCTTTTCTAGTCTGATGACCACTCAAAGCACTTTTACAACACAAGTCTGCATGCACCTATTTACACACACATTCATACGGCAGCTAAGCCATCTGCTAATGACGAGCGTTATCCATTCACACACAATCACACACCGATGGCACTTAAACATGCCGAGGCCAGGGATCGAGCCACTAACCTTCTGATTAGTGGACCACTGCTCTACCTCCTGAGTCTCCTGGCAGTCTCGTATAGCCAAAGATAAGAAAAGAAAAAAGAAACAGCTGTGGATGCGGTCCAGGGTGGCACAGAGAGGACAAGACGGGGAATGAACTTTGCATCTGTTTTGTTGTCCCTCCTGACAGCAGCAACCTCAGCATCCCTCCTCCTCCTCTTCACCATGTTTACCTGACTAGAGAGAGCAGCTGATTGGTAAACTCACAGGAACATGTCGTGGGAGGTGTCCCACTAGGTGTGTCAAGACACAAAAATGTTGACATGCTTGACATGCATTCATCTGGGCCTCGTGGTCTTCCCAGATTCTGCATAACAGGTTGTTTAGCATGTCAAACTGCACAGGTATAGACGCCTGATTGTCGTTCTTAATTAATATGTCAGCCATACCAAAGGCTAGATTCATGTAGTCTGATCCCATCATTAACAGTGTTGTGTTGAGCCATCCCTTTGGTAGTTTTTCTGCTTTAATTTAGTGTTTCTTCATGTTCACACTCAGCTGTATTGGAGTTGTTTCTAAGTTTCTGCTGAAGACCAAACATTTTCCTTTTTGCATTTTGCTGCTTCATAATAAAAGCTATTTTATCACCGAGTTAGAGTTTTGCTAACAGATATTTCTCAATAACACAAGTCTACTAATACTGCAGAGAGGAAGAGTATAAGCAGAAACAGCAGCACTGACGTGAGATGAAGGTTTGCAGACAGCAGCTTACTGCATCCAAGCAAACAGCACACCTCTGACAGGTAAACAACTTCATGCACCTGCTGTGCTGTGTGATGGAAAAACACTGAGTGCAACAATAACAGGAATTTAGGAATTTATGGAATGAAATATGTTAAGGTGAGGTTAAAGAAACTGCTTAGTTTAAGTATTTGTGGTTACTGACACAAAAACGGTGAGATGGATTGCTCACAAGACAATGATTTTTAGATGGTGTCAGACAATTTTAATGATAATCATGTTCAGCATCATTAGCTTATCATGGTAGCATGCTGTCATTTGATAATTAGTAGTAAACACAAAGTACAGCTGAGGCTGATGCCATTAGTTTTGCAATTATTTAGTCATAAACCAAAGTATTGGACAAATTTAAATTTTAATTGAACTGATGATGGCACTAGATGAAAAGTCATGGGGTCACCAGTGTGATGACAACTCATGCTGAGGGAGGGATGCTCATGTTTCATGGCAATCAAGCAAACAGTTTCCAAAGAGGATTTCCCAGATGGTTCTAACAGAAATGTCTGCTCTTCAGGTTACCACCATTTCATAACTTCTGCCCGAAATGTTGAATGTGTGTTGCAGTGTTGCTTTTGATCAGTAGATGGTGCAGTTTAACACTGAGTTGATTTCATTAAAAACAAAAAGGAATCATAATTTTATTGAATATTGTATT
The DNA here is from genome assembly GCF_051107435.1 of Chaetodon auriga. NCBI lineage: Eukaryota > Metazoa > Chordata > Actinopteri > Chaetodontiformes > Chaetodontidae > Chaetodon > Chaetodon auriga. Next base: position 17,556,640 of record NC_135093.1, read on the forward strand.
TTCTATAATATTTTTGCTTTATATTTTTTTCTCGCCTGCGTGATGGCTTTATCACCTGTGCAACCCATTGTGCGTTTACCATAATTACAGAAGTTCACTTTATAGGGGCGTTGTTAGGGGCTGCACCCCATGTATTGAGGCTCTCAGTCCTCTGCAGTGGCCACAGGTTCAACTCCCCCTGCGGCTCATTCACTTCCCTCACTATTAACTGGGCCTTTATTCATCTGTCTCTGCCCTTTAGCTTGGCCTCCGCCATCTTTCAACGTTGTCATTCCTGTCTTGTGGATTATTTTTTGGAACCATAATTTAACGGCCTGTGATAACAAAACACTTTGTGCCTCTGTTACTGTGTGAAAGGAGGTATGGAGTTAGACAGATGCATGGCTGCCAACTTTTCGATTTAGGTTGGAATGAGATTCGTTATCAGTGAAGTCAGGGCATTTTATGAGTAGAAAGTCTGTGACAGTATTTGCTTTACTTGCTGGCATCAAAGTCAGAAGCAGCATTCACTCTTTTGGAAGAGCTGTGTGTCAGAGGTGCTTTCACACACACTTATTGATAAAACAAGGACGGCTCATCTTTTTGACACTTTGGCAGCCAGATGAAGCTGTTAGTACTGTCTGATGGAGAGGAGCTACGATAAAATACTAATGCAAGATGTCTAAATCACATTTTTTTTTAAATGTATATTTGAATTTGTCATAGATGTGAAACTGAATAGAAATTCTGTTTTTTTCACGAAGGAGTGGCTTTAAGACTTTCTGTTATTTGGCGTCACATGAGAGCATGTAGACAACCCTGTTTAACGTTAAACAAAAATGCAATGTTATCTTACTAGATTTCAGTATAAGGGTACAGTCACATTTGCATTACTCCTGAATCTCTGACAGGTGGTTGCATTGCAGCTGGTTATGACAAGTAAAAAACTGTGTGGAATAAAGCACAATATATTTAGTCCTGCACCATTTCAATCCTTTTTTTAACTGTCCATCCTGATTCTGACAATGTTACACGAGTGCAATGCTAAATTTGTGTTGGAAGTTGTTATTTCTGTCTGTGTGTTCTTTGCAGCCCCAATCCCTGTGATAACAAAACTCTGCATCTCTACTGCTGTGAGAAAGTTCTCTAGCTTCGTCTGTCTCGCTCTCTTTGCGAGCTATAATTGGATTAGGGGAGGTGAAGGAAAGCAGCTACTTGTGGTTTACTCTGGTCTTCTGGTGGTTGATAAACGCAGGAGCCACACGAGAGGAAATTAACTCATGGGGCAGGTCACACCTCTCTCCTTCTGTTTCTTTTTCTTTAGTCCTCCCTCTTCTCCCACCCCGCCTCTGTGTTTTCTCTGTATGACAGAGCCAAACCATGCTCACAGTGATTACAACTAATTAAACACCCTTCACGGACATGTCTGGCTGCGATAAACATATGAAGGACTTAATCCGAAGTAGACTGGTGAAAATGCAGCCACAGCTGAAGGTTGAGGGATACGTAGGGGTTAGAAAAAAGTGTCGGAATGAGGATGGAGTGATATGTAAGTAAGGAGAAGATGGCTGGAGGGATTACATGCAGTCAGGCCCTACAGGTGGAGAATTGCTGTAGAGGTAATTAGCTTTGGCTAATTCGTCCAAGTGAAGGTTGATCCAGCTGAGAAAATGAGCTGCAATTACCCATGTAGGTGTAATGGTTTTTTCTTTCTGACAGAGCTTTATAATACACACCCTCGGTTTGTGCTAGAAAATACCTGAGGTGATATTATCCTGGATGGCAGCATAGTACATTTGGAGGTAATTAGAATTCACATGTGTGGTCGTGTAGTCGGGTGTAACACTAAAGTGGCAAATGGTACCTCAGCACTTTGCTCTGCTAACAGTTGAAGACATTTAGGATGTTTTTCGCCTTGCATTTCTCTTGTGGAAGCTCCAAAAACTCATCAAACAGCGCAAGGAAGTGATGAAACAAATCCCTGTCCATGAAAGTTTTTGTTTCACAGCACATCTAGTGATTGACAATCACGGGATGCAGGCGTCGTACAATGTTAATCAAATCTGCTATTCTTGAGTCTGCACCAGGATCCAAAGTCTGAAACTGAACAGACTGTTTGTCAGTGCCTTTGTAAACTTTTACAAATGAGCATTGCGGCAATGATTCACATGAGAGACTTCTGATCTGCCACCTCCATGTTTAAGGTTTGGTTCCATCAAAGCAACTGAAACTACTCCTGCTGCCTCAACATTGACTGCTTTCCCATATAACTACTGGGGGCTTATGGTGCTTAGCTTTTTCTTAACCTCTGACGGTTGGATTGAATGGCAATGGATAAACATTCTCTAGCTTTTTTGCTGTCACGTGATATATTCATGTTTTATGCATGCAGTCGCATTTTATGCACCTTAGTCCATGCGCCTACAGTAAATCTCAGTGTGGTTGATATTCCATCTGGTTGTGTGACAGATTTCCCCTTGGGGGGGCAGTACAGCTGGAGCTGAAGCTGCAACGATCTGACAGGTTCCATGCTGTAGTTGTTCTGGAACTTTCAGATCACACAACCTTCCTCAACATCTGAGATTTGCAAGTCATGTGATTGTAGAGCACTTAAAGGAATTTGTGTGCATGTTTGCTTAAAAAGTAAGACTGAAAGTTCACACTTGACCTTGGAAACAGCAGCTGACAAAAGAATCTCACTGCAAGTTCCATTCAGTAGCTGTTCTGGAGCTTTCCACACTTACCTAAGCTGAGGGAAAGGTCATGGAAATATTTAAAAGAGACCAGTGTTGTCTGTTGGCAGGCTGTGACCTCCTTACGAAAAGGTGTTGCCGCTTTAAAGCAAAAGTCACCTTGCTTTCATCTTTGCTTCTCACAGACGGCAGTCATTGTTCGAGCATCTACAAGAAATTGCTTGTCAAGAAAATGTAACCATAACCAAGGTTAAAGCGGAACTCTACCAATTTTACACATCAAAGTCTGTTTAAGGTCTTAGGGAGCACTACTGCACATGTGAGAAAAGTTGTCTAAACCCTTTTGTGGTTCCAGAGGGAGCTGTGTGAATTCTGATAAACGTGCTCCTGTCACTTGAGTCGTCATCAGTTGGGGCTGAAGACTGAGTTGGAAAAAAACAGCTGGGGTTTGGAGTTAGAATGAAGTAAGCTCAGCAGACCTCTGTAGCCTGCTCCTCATCTCTGCTTGAGGTTAGCAGCTCAAGGCTACATTAGCTGCAGGTGAATAGTGGCTAAAGTAGGTGCCTGATTTTGACGAGGAAAAAGAATAAAAAAGCCCAAATCTCTGGCTCTGCTTCATCAGTTTTGATCCTTGAACTTGAATTGCCCACTGTGGCTCTGATAGTGTTGTAGTGCACTGCGGGACAATCACCCGTGGTCTAACTTTGCAAATTTAATTAAAATCTTTTCACAATTTTTGATGATTTCCTCCTAACTTACAATCAGGACAAATAACAGATCCTGTTGAGGTGATAACATGTTTTTTTAAACTCTGGACGGGTCATGTGTTTGGTTGTGTGTGTCTGTGTTTGTCTGCAGCTCATCTCACGTACCACTCAACCCATCGACCTTGCAGCCACAGTCTTTTTTGCACTTTTATTTATTACTCAAGGACCTCGTGGTTGCAGTGATTCATATTGTTTGAAAAACCTAGTTTATTGTCTGACATGTTTTATAGCACCATTGACTGCTGACTCCTCACCCCACTTAACTTAAATGATCAACAGCTGCTGATCGGTCCCAAAAATACAATATTTACCATATATAATCAACAACCTCTCATAAAGTGTCTTAGTAAACTGCAGTGTCTTAGTAAACTGTATCTAAGTATCTTTACTCTTCATTTCTTCATTATGCAGCTGTCTGTACTGTTTAGGCCACCTTGATATTTTAAGAGAGAACAAGACACCTTAATCATTGATAATAAACAACTCAAAAACTATTTGTGACATGGCAAAGACACTGAAAAGAAATGGATGCTCCTGTTTGCTGTTTCTGACAAACAAGGGCAGAGATGAAAGGCAGAATTATAGATCACTGAAAAGCATGTGGAATGCAAGGAAGGAATGTAACTATGAGGAGAATCATACGCCCTCATGTACTAACAGACTGAGGTTTTTTTCTGCGATTCTGAAGCAAAAGAGAAAATTATTCTCATCCAGAGGTTTAATGGCAGTGTGGCACTAATACTGGTTATTATCAGTGTGGATTTAGTTACTGTCTGCGCTGACACAACCACTGCAGCAATTTTTGACAGATCAGTTTGCACCACCGCTTTATTGAACAGTTGCAGTGACTAAATGGGAATGCATGTATACACATAACCCAGCACATCCCCTGAGAACATTCTATCATCACCAGTTATCTGTTTCTTTAATGACAAAATGACTGTTAGAACAGGGAGCAGTACAGGAAAATTTCAAATGTGTCTGTTCTCTTCTCCTCAGCTCTCCTCCTGCTCTATGACGTCACTAACAAAGCATCCTTCGACAACATCAGGGTAAGAACAACTCACTGCCGTTCGTTCTTGTCTCGTGTCAATCCCCAAAAAAAGCTGAATGTTTAATTTGAATTTCTCTCACACCTCTGGGGTTGGGAGTGAGTTACTGCCCCAAGTGAAGCGGTTCAAGTGTCTTGCTGTCTTTGTTCAGGAGTGAGAATAAATTAGAACATGTGGTGGACAGGCAGATTGATGCAGTGTCAACAGTGATGCACCGTACTGGATCATTACAGTGCAGAGGGAGCTGAGCCTGAAGGCGAAACTCTCAATTTACCCACCAATCTATCTTCCAACCATCTCCTATGGACATGAGATTTGGGTACTTAGAGACAGGGTAAGCAGCTCAGACATGCAGTGGGAGCTTGGAATAGAGTCATTGCTCCTTAGCACCAAATGGCATGTGATAAGGATGTGCCTCCCTTTGGAGGTTTTGCAGCAAATCCAGCCGGTACAGTAGGAGACACCAGGGTATACCCAGAACACACAGGAGGGATTATATATGTCATCTGATTTAGAACTACCTTCAGATCCTCGGGGAGAAAGACACTGCTGGGAGGAGGGACTATTTGGACTACCTCACTTAGCCTGCTGCCACCGTGACGTTGCCCGAGATAAGATGCAGAAAATTAAATGGAATGGCTATTTTGCATATTAACAAGATTCCAGAGTTCTTCAATTACACCCTAATTTCACTGTGTACCTGCAATAAATTGGCTGACTGGCTGAAGCACCTAACGATTCTTGGATGCTTGAAATCACCATTGATCCCTCAGGAGGAACCGAGTCAGTGCCTCTTGGCGCTACTTAGAGGAATAACCAAACTCGCCATTTAACTTTTAGATGAAGGAGCATGTGAATAGTGCTGCCTGGTTGAGAGTTCAGTACACTTTGGATAAATTGGGATTTTTGCATGAATGCTTAGCATAGGTTCGGACATAAATCCCCAAGGGTTAACTCCAGAGGTGCACATTTACTCATACTCACCAGGCATCGGGTGATGAGCGATCAGGTCTGCTAGCAACGCTGACCACAGTGGCAACAAATGAAGGGAGGTAAAGAAACTGTAGAGCATGGGGGGGGTGCAGATTAGAGGCCACTTTTTTTTCCCCCAAAATGAGCCCATCTCTTTGTAGTCATGGCCTGTCTCCCCCCTGCAATCAGCTCCCACTGTGATTTTCTACCCTGTCCCATTTGATGCCATTCCCCTCATCCCTTTTAGGTGCATTACTCTCCTTTGATTAAGACAGAGTGGAGTTAAGAGCAGAATATGGCCATTATATCAGTGTGTGTCTTACACATTATGGAGAGGAATGGCTCCATATCCATCTAGCAGCCCTGATGTATTTACATCTGGAGTCCTATGTGTGTGTGTGTGCGTGGGTTTGTTCGTGTGTCTTCACGGGGATGCCTGCGTGTAGGTGCACAAATGCCTTCATTAACAGAGGATGGAGAGCAGTCCCTGGAGTGAAACCGACACAGCTCGGCTTCTCTCCAAACAGCCGGTTACCCTCATTATGCTTTTAAAAGTTTGCATGAAATCACTCAATCAGGTATGTGAAGCTTCGGATCGAATGGGGACCACAAACAGAGGATAGACGAGAGAGGAGATTAAGATTAAGATTTAAATGGTTATTTGTTACCTTCAGGCTAGTTTTCAATAACCTGATCTGCGACTGAGTTGTCATCATCGACAAGGTTGAAGACAACACATCCCATGAAAAGACCCAAACTAACAATGTGTTAGTCTGTCTCTGAATACTCTCCAAGTTCTTAATCCTGTCTGTGGCACTGAGCCCGATCCGATTGGCTCCTCCTGAAGGCATAAGTCTGTCATACAGAATGTGTAATGCGACTGTACTTTTTAGCAAGCTTAACTCAGACTATTTTTAGCTCTGGATGAACACACATTTGGTGCATTTGTGAGTATTTCCAGGAGCAGGAAGGTGTATGTGGGATCATTGCGATCAAAATAAACTACAGGGTGTGTGTTCATGGTAATAAAGCAACATGCCAGTGCAACAGTGTGCCTCGCTGACATGTTTTTACCACCATCCTTTAAAAGTGATTCTTTAGATGGATTTTAAAACCTGCATGCAGTGTAAAAACCTCACTTTCAGCAGTTTATGAAGATACAAGATTTAAGGATTTTGTTAATTCCATTAATGGGTAAAAAGGTTTAATCTTCATTTGTTAATACAAACAATCAAATTATACACTCCTTGGACCTCAATTTTAAAGACTCTGTACTGTATATGCAAATCTTCATCTCGTATTGTCGATGGACGACCCCAGCTAAAGCTTTTAGCCTCCCACCTTAGAAACTAATGGGATGGTGAGTGGTTAAAATGCTGCCTGCATCGCCACTGTTGAAATAGAAGTTATGCTATGGTTTACGATGATGATTTGTTACAAAGGCTTTCTGTTACGCAGCCCTGATGACTTGACAAAGCTCCTCTGGAGCCACAGAAGACATTATGAATAATAGGCTACCAGCTAATTGACTTTGACACGGAAAATGTGTCTAGCGCCCCGTTAATTGACACAATAATACACAAGTAGAATAATGAAATAGTGGGTGAGACGTGTGATTTTCTACTGAGAAATCACTGTCTATTGCTCAACTGTGTTTACACCATCGAAGTTAAGAAGCTTAAGCTTCTTTTCACTACCTGTACCTGATTGAATTAAACTGGATGGAACACAAAGCTGGAGTCTACTATGGCCTCCCCTTTAAAAGTTTAAAGTGGGTTCTTGGCCCAGGTGCACTATATAGTCCACCTTGTTATCCATTGTTATCAGCTTGCTGCTTTGCTGCTTGGAATGACTCTAAAACAGGTAACATACTCTGTCCCTCAGCCACAAATAACACAAACAGATCATGGGTCTTTGTGTGAACCACAGGAGTATCCCCGGTCCCAATGCCAGGTATCCTTGGATCAATCAAAGAACACAGGAACAGGAAGAGAGTAGCTTGATTTGAAATCAGAAAGCTTTTGTTAAACCTGCAGTTGGGGGTTGAACTACGAGAGGTTAGCAGAAATGGAGCATCAACCTGTAGAGCTCATGTACGAAGTTGTCAGAGCTGATTGAATGGTTTGCTGATTTGCAGATTGCTGATTTTTGGATGAAGCAGGAACACTCTCTCTGCAGTCTCTGTATTGTCTGTGTATTACTTCACGTTTCAAACGTCGGAGTTTGGGCTCAGATTTTCAGACATGACTTTCCTCTAAATTATACACAAATCTGTCTCCACCAGTGTCCCTTTGATGATTCCTTTTTCATCATATGTAATATTTATCACACTGTATCCTCCCCATGTATAACGCATATGTCCTGTTATGAGGATGTAAAACTGTTACCATTAGCATAAAAACAGCTCTAATGATCCAGAGCAGATGCAAACTCAGTGGGAGGCTAGCGGCCATTCTCCCTGTGCGTGTGTGTGTGTGTGTGTGTGTGTGTGTGTGTGTGTGTGTGTGTGTGTGTGTGTGTGTGTGTGTGTGTGGTGAATATACGGTATGGGCTGTAATCTCCTCGGAGGGGTGAGAGAGCACACCTGTTCAGCACCGTGCTGCACTACAACCTGTGAGACACACACATAAACACACATATACAAGTAATTTGGGCTTGTTCATGTTAATAAATTCTGATTACAACAACTGAAGTGCAGATTGTGCAGGCCTAATATCTGCACACACACACACACACACACACACACACACACACACACACACACACGGGTATATTGTGGTTACATATTGGACCGATTTGAGCTTTTCATCCAAATGAATACATGCATGGAGCACACACAGCTCTCCTCATATACACAGTATGTGCATTCAAGGCTCCTTCTACACACTGTGTCAGCATGCACTCATGTCTCCCATAGTGTGAAGCCATTAGTAGCAGAGCCTCAGGGTGAGGGCTGGAGAACATTTAGATAAAAAGATGGATACACTGTGTCCAGTGCTTTCCATCACTCACTCACTCTTATTCTGTCTCCCATGTTTTTCTTTTGCTCTCTCTCTCCTCTTTTCACTCTCCATACCATCTGTATCCATGGCCACAGTCACTGTTGCTTTCTCTCTGCCTCTATTTACCTTCATCTATATCTCTGGCTGCCTTTCTCCGTCTGTCTGTTTCAGCAGTCCACAGTGTCTTGCTTAACATACAGTTAGTAGAGTTACACTGATTCTGATAAATGTGAATCATCGTTGACATGCTCCTTGTTCCATATATGTGATTGCAATTTAACATGAGTATGCATAAGCCCTGAGTCATTACTACGGAATGACAATGGAGGTTTTATTAAGTTTGACCCAGTAACATTCCTTAAACATGGCACAAGTTTGAATTGAATGCTGTCAGATTAGCATAAAGGCTGCTGCAGGGCTGGGTTAAGTACACATGGAGAGAAAATGCCCCTGATTGTCATTTAAAATAAACTATCAATTTCCTAACACTGGGTATATTGTTGAAATTTGAAATTTGAGCAAATTGGTCAGGAAGAGTATATTTCGCATTTGCCAGCAGTCTCCCTCTTCATGCCCTGCTGCATGTGTGAAATCCAGAAATCATAAATTTCTGGGTTAAACAAATCTGAATTAAATGAAAGTGTAAACCAGCAATAACTGACTTTTTGTGCAGCTGAAATGAGCTTTTAACACAACGCCGACATATTAGCTTTTTTTTTTCAAGGCCACTTGATGAACGTCCAATATTCACTCTCCAATTAGCCATGTTTTGTTCTCCACCAACTCCAGAAGTAAATGTCTCGTCTCTAGCTTTACCTGTCGGCTGGTGCTGAACAGGTTGTTTTTTCAAGCTGTGTTCACTGAAAACACCGGCCTGCTACAGCCAAACACAACAAAGTAGCTGTGATTTCCATCTTTCGCCTACACATAGTCAAGTGAGCCATTGTTAATATAAAGTTATTGATCATAGCTATTTAAATGTCTCGTCATTCTCTGATTGTACACAGAGTAACTTTCTAAAATAGGCAGCTGAATCCTCATAAATGATTCAATTGATGACAAAATGCATGAGTGGATTCGCCGTGAGTCTCCCTGCCAATCATGAGGCTCATTAATTAAAGTTTCAAAGACAAAATAAGTTAAATAATCCATCGCTGCCAAAGCTTCATGATGTTCAGTGCAGCTGACAGTGAGCCCGCTAACTGCAGCACATGAAGGAGATCTCAACGTGACTCCGTCTCTTTCCATGTGACAGTCGTGTTGTCGTAAGAAAGAAGAATGCAAACCTTCATATATAAGTGATGTATCCATCGAGCGGCACACTACAGGCATGTCAAGGCTGCACTGCAGTGTACAGTGTGTATTCACAGGCGCGCACTCACACACAACTCATAAACCTTTCTCACTACTGCTATGATGCAAGTAATGAAACACTCATTGGTCAGGGACAAGTCAAGGATGGTCGTCATGCCAACCAGGCTTATATTTGAACATGGGATTCTTTTCTTTTTTTCTTTGTTGGAGTTTTTACCATCAATGCAGCAATCAGTTTTCACCATCATCATTTTTGATTGGACCGTCTCTCAAGGTGACAGCGTGCCATCAAGGCAACAGGAATACATGTATCCTGGTGTGTCGAGTGCGTCCACATGTGAACACACTTCACAAGTTGCAACTGATTGTTAGACATGATGATTCTAATACCGACAGCATGTCCCCGTGTGGCTTTCTTCAGTCTATATGTATGATTGCATGCATGTAAATATAGCCATGATGTTTCAGGAGCCTCATGCCTTTAAACCCTTAAATCCTTTACAACCTCATATCAGGGCTTTACAGCTGCTGCTTTGGCACCATGCACCACGTCGGCTAAAGACACCAGTCAGTCGCACATTTGTCCTCACTCACATGACAAAACACAGACAAGCACAGCGGCACACACACACACACAGATTTTCATTGGTATTGACCAGCACGCTCGGGCACAGAGGCCACAAAAAAATCATTAAATCACTGAAAGCCTTCTCGCAGCAGGGGAGGTTTGTTGTTGTAAAGATTCCAACGACAGTAAAGTAAAAATCAATTTGACGGATGCTCGCTGTCAGCTGGCATGTGGCCAGCTAAACGTTTAGGGAGGGGAAATATATAGAGCAGACAACAGGGAGCAGAATTACGGCGAGTTCACGCAAATATGATCAGTGGGGAATTGGCTCCATTTAGCACATGCTGTCTTTCCAATATGAATGGATTAGATTTGTTCGTGTCTAGCTTAATACAGTCCTGACATGTCCATATCATAGACTGTATAAAACATAGACAGAGTCTCTATAACGTCACTCATAGGTTTCTGAGCAGCTGTTGTGAAGCTCAGTGTCTTCAGCTGCCTGCATCTCATCGGTGCCTGACTCTGAAACCTTATGAGATTCACCTCATTTCCTTTTTGCATGGAACAAAGACTGTGGATAAAAACTCTTGAAACATACATATCAACACGTTCTACCAAAACCTTTAACAAATGTTGTAATCATAGAAAGCAGATCCAGACGCAGTGTGCGAACGTGGGCGCCACAGTAAATTCGACTTCCTAGCGAACACACCAAAATGTGGAGCTGGCTTCTGAAAGCCAAAATTTCTGCTCTTGCAGTGATTTTCCAAACAGCCTCTGTAGTACTGACATCAAAGTTGACGAATCTCAGTGCCAGTTTACCTAATTGAGCTGCAGGGACAACAAAAAAGCTTTTGGGTGAACAAAAACAAACCAAAAACAAACCCAAAACCCGCTGTTGATTGGCGGGCGGGAGCGGTGATGTTTTGCTGCTCGAGGTCTTTCCCTTCGCCAAGCAAAAAATTACAGAGGCAAAAACACTCTCCTCCAGTTTATTGCACTGAATCAAATCATGTTTGTCCTTCTCTCTCTGCCTCTCTCTTCTACTCACACATAATTGTTGATTTCCTCCCCCTTTCCACCCCGCCAGCCCTCACACTTTCTCTTCTTCTTCTTCTTCCTCTGTTTATATGTCAAGCTTTTTCTCCCTTGGGTCAAAGCTGCATCACTCTGGAACAGATAGTTTTTTCACCCTCTGACAGTGACATTTCTTTTCCATTCTTTGGCAACTGACTTAAAAACATCCCGTGTGGCTGCAGCTTACCAGACAGGACACAGAGCTCGGAAAGACCGAAGTGTGTCCTATGAATATGGAAAACACGAGGCACAGGAGATTAGGATTTGAAAGAGTTGGATGCTACTGTAATTGGTTCTTCAGCCTTTCAGGGGTTTTGACTAACTTTAATGGCTCCATCTGTAGTTGGCTCATTGCTGTATGTGAAGGACCTGGAAAGAGTCCCCACACATGCACACCAGTGCTCTTGCATGTGCTCACACTCACACAGTGACATTCACACAGACACTCGCTACTGGCCAATTAATACTCCTGCTTTGCACAGTAGTATTACTTAGCCCATACACACGTTATAAGTGATGATATTGTAGCAGAGGAACACGGTGATTAGGCTGTTATTGTCTGAGTGTTTCAGGCTGAAGATGTTGTGAGCCTCTCTGGAGTCATATTTAGGTAGCCCATATAATTTTATGGAGCTAAACGTAGTTTGCTTTCAGTACACTTGAGTATTGCTGTAAATTTATGAATTGTGTGTTACAGCAGGAGTCCCGAGTCACTTTGTCAGGTGATAGTGTGCACTTGAATGCTGCTTGAAGTAGAAAAACAAAACAAAACAAATAAAAAAAAAACACTGGAAGTGTGATTCTGACAGCAGCTTATCATTCTGTGTACCTGTCCAGGGATGCAATGGAAGCAATTTGCTAAAACCTTGTATTATAAGGTTAATGTTCTGTGTGCATTGATTGCACCATGTTCAAATAAAGATGTTTTATTTCCTTTTTTTATTTTATTTTCAGAGTCAATACACATCACTGTAAATGTACCAGTGTTAGCCAAAAGGCTAATTTGTGACTGTTGTCTCATAGTCGGATGTTAAATTAGCCATTAGAACATCAATAAAACGCACAAATCAGCAAAACATGAAGCAGCTGAACGGGATAAAAAGCTTCCAGGAATAATACAGCATCAACGAGGGGAATTCACACAAAAGCATGTTAAACAGACAATCTGCATCTGTATCATGGACATTTATGCACTGAAGTGACCAAAATGGACCGAAACAGAGATCTAGAAATACAAAAGGCGTGCACACAGAACTGTTGTCTATGTTGAGCACTTCATTGCTGCTGTGGCACCGTGGGACCCATAACACACACATAGTGTATACAAATTCACAAAGACATGCACACACATTCCACTTAACTTTCAACCGCACAATAACATGTCCATTTTTACATAAAACCACACTAATGCACACGCTACACGCACACACACAGAGTGCAGCAGGCCAGTGAGTGTCGGCCTGGTCTGCCTCCTCTCCTCTCCTCGCTCTGAAGGATGAAAAGATCTCTTCCTCTCGGCCTTTTCATCTTTCTCTCTTTGCTCTTCCTCAGAGGTGGAGTGCATCCAGCCGTCTCATTTAGACTCCTGAGACTGTTGTTCCTTTTTTACCCTTCAAGTTTCACTTATTAATCCGTTTGAGTGAAAACTTATATCTGAGACTCATTTCCAGCACACGTCTTTGGAGCATCTCTTTAAACCCTGGAGTGTTTGATTCTTTAGCTCAGTTTGCTTCCCTGCTTACAGCACAAAGACAATATATTTAATGCTTTAGCTCATCAGCTTCATTGATTTTTGTAAATATTTGCTTATTCTGAATTGATGCCAGCACATTCTGATTGTATTGTTGTACAAGGTTAGAAAATGGTGTTGTTATAGTCTAATGATTTTGACTGAATCAAACTGTATGTACTATCGATCAGCCACATCTGGCCAATGCCTGATCCACTTAATGAGGTCAGTATTGCTGCTGATACCAATCCAGTATATCCAGAGTACAAAAACAAATCAGAAAAGAGGTGTGAAACTTGTCAGGAGACACTCACTGTTGGTGCAAAACACATGTCAATCCTAAGCTTCCAGATGGCAGGATTAGGTGATGCACACTGGCCCAGAATACTTTTGCTATACAAAAACATGCAGCATCATTTTTTGGTGCATGCACCCAGCGGGCAACTTCCATCAGAATAAATGGAGTGCCATCGTGAAACGTGGGATCTAGTTCTCTTAATATGTCAAGATGTGTCACTGCGCCAACATACACCACTGCCCTACTTTCCCAGGTTTGACCCGTGTCACTGCATCATAAAAGCAGCAGCTCTGTCCCAGTTAGCCCTTAGCTTAGCTCCTCTCAGCGAACCTGACCACTTCTGTCTGTGCAGCACACCCGCCGGGTGCTAACGGCCACAAATGACGTAATGCTGCTTGATGCAGTGTGTGTCCCCCTTGCGTTTGTTATTGTATAGTTGCATATAATAATAGAATTGATGAAATTAATTAACAGTTTAACAAAGTTCAGTTTACAATGTGTCTGCACATCATATGCAGACAACCGAATTTTAGCGTCAGTCAGCTTTTTTTTTTTTTTTGCATGTTTAAAGCATTTAAATTCTAATACTAATTATTCCTGGAGCCCTGGAAGTTTTCCGTCCCAGTGTGCATCAGAGGCAACAAATGATTCATGTGATTGCATCCTGTGCGCTGTCAGAGTGATGGCATGATGAGTCTCATCTTCTTTCTTGACAGAAAGATTTGATTTCCCAGTCACTGATGGTTGTAAAATTAGGATCCAAGAGATCCTAACGCAGTTGAAAGTATGGTGTTCAGGCTATAGCCTTGAAGTGCAGTTCGTGTTAGTGTTTTAAGGTTGAATGTTGTTTTTTTTTTCTTTTTAATCTAGTTTTAGACCTTTAGATTAGAGATTTACTGCATTTTTTGGCATAATTCCTCTTTGCTGGACCTCTCTTCTTCAAGTTGAGTGCAGTGTAAGGTTTACATTTCATTTGATTCATGTTAAAGAAAGCAAATCGACTTCATGCAAGCGACTTTTCCTACATTACTTATACTTTACAGCAGATGTAAAAAGTGAATTAATGAGGAAATCTGAGATGTAGCAGGTTCAGATTTGCATGCGCAGCATGAGACATTGTGTGTGTGTGTATGGGGTCTGCATGTGTGCGTGTTTATGTGTATGCATGATGATCTGCAGTCGCTCTGCTCACCTGCCTGCAGCACAGCCTCCAGCCTACACTGCAGATCTCTCTCCGCTCTGCTCGACACCCAGCAGCTCATCTCAGCGGACCAAACCCAGATTCACACAACTGGCTCCATCCAAATTCCCCTGTCTGCATCTTTTTAACTTCCACTTAAATCTGGACAGGTTTCTTTGCACTATATCCTGCTAAAATATGACCATATATTTCACTGGGAAAGAAAACGTTTTTAATGAGTTAGCATCAGTAGCAGGCAGGGTCTAATTAGGTTGCATCAACATTTGGGAAATCATCTTAAGTCAGACTGGGATAATCTATTAGAAAAAAAAAATCCTATAAATAAATAATGGCCCAAAAACAGCCAATGACTTTACTCACTCCAGTTATCAACTCTTCAAGATGGCTAGCCAGACATCAGTTAGCAATGCTATACATTAAAGGCTCGGTAATACTGACAATTTCGTCAGAAATCTTCCTGGACAGGATGATGTAATTTAGCACTAATTAAATGAAATGAGACAATGATTAGAGAGAGTACACACAGTAAGACAGTACACCCACCTCCTTTATTTGAGTTTGTAAGAAAGATTTAGAGATGATGTAATGTGTGAAAAAACATAATCTCCATTTACTAACATTACTGGGCTTTCAGTTTTATCTGCAAGTCTTCCTCAGTGAGTGACACAAGTGCTCGTATTGTTGGGTTGAGATTGTAAACATGTCTTGGTTTGAGATGTCGTTGAAAGCTCTGAAAAAGCTACGAAGTGGACCTGAAGTTAAGATTATTTTTCACTAATCCCAAAACCAAGAATTAGCTTTCATACCATATACTATAGTGGTGCATCTCATACAGATGCATAAGGTGCCTGTTAACGGTTTTTATCTTTTTTCTGTGTCGTCAGCTTCCTAACTTCATGAACAATAAAAAAAAATCCCTTGATGATGATTGGATTGAAAAACCTGACAGAAAGCCTTTGAAAACCCAGTAATCTTTTTTTTTTTTTTTTTTTTTTGCTGAAAATGCATGTATTTCCACACACAGAGTCCCTTTTCATGTTTGCATGTGTACTGAGTAAAAGACTCTTTAAGTTGGAATTCCATTAATTGGAAGCGTACCGAGGTGTACGCCGTCTCCATTTCCCTTATAGGACCAAATTACGGGAAGCTTCCCATTCAGCTCCTCTCTGGGAAAATAAAAGAGCGCTTTGGGACCCGTATAAACCCTCTGGTTCGGTTTCCTTTAACACTGTCTCAACTGATTCTTCCAAGTGTGTCAGCAGTAGATAATGTGAATATATGCTAAATCTGCAAACCTGGGCAGGCTGCAGTCTGGCTTCAGACTGATGTTTTGGCAGTTTTTTTTTTTTTTAACATTTTCTTTTGGATCCTTTCACTCGTTCAAACTGCCAATTTGTCCCCTCTGTTGTTGCTGTAAAAGCACACCATGTGCACACTCTGATGAGTATTACTTGGCTTTAGTACGACTTTTTTTCTTGTTTGTAGTTGCCACCAGTAAATACAAAGTAATAACATAGTTGTGTTTATTTTTTTTTTTTTGCTATTTCCCAGTGATTTCCTTGTGAGCAGCTGTTGCTTTGTGATTAGACGGTCTGAAAACTTGAAGCTTCTTGACTGTCTGGAGCCCATTTTTCTGTTTATTTGACTGACCTGAGATAAGCAGCGAGGTCCTCAGCACTTTGCACCTGTGCGAAGCCTGCGTACTATTCCAGTCACATTGCAGCCACGAGTTAGGTTTTGCTGCTGTGCCGTGTGAGTGCGGCTGTGCTTCTGTCAGGCAAACACCGAGGTTTACCCAAGTATTGTATTGTTTATTGTAATGGCCTGCCAAGTCTGAACTGGAGCATAGCGGCAGCAATTCATCTGGAGGCACAGTGTCGGAAACATCAGACCATGGGGACCGCGATAAAAAATCACAGAAGCATGAATTTTTCTTTGCAGAGATTTGTTCATCTATTAACAGGTCAAATTATCCACAACATACATCCAAACAGTAAAGACATGCCGGCGTGAAATGTTTAACCAGCTTTAGCTTTTATTTTGACAGGAAGGAAGGGAAAGAAAAAAACGGGAAAAGCTGATTCATGATTATTTCCATCTGTTTATTTGCTGTTTGCGAGAGCTGGTAAATCAGGTGTCATCAGGCAAATTCCACACACTGCACAGGCAAATACACAGCAGCAACTTAAAGGGAAATTTAGTGATTTATTATCTCTATTAGCAACCTGCAGGAACTGCAACATCTGGAGGGTTTGTTTTAGTAGCACCACATGGCCATAAAATCACAATGCTTGTAACTCACACAAAGAATAGTCAGATTTCCACAGAATACAGAAGTGAAGCTAACTATTGAGATAAAACATCATGCAAATGAGTGTTCATTCGTGGCAGAGGGCAGCTGTGTCCCCTCCCTTGGACATACAGTACAGTCCGTAATCTGTAAGATTGGTCCTGGTAGTTAATGGTGTTGAATGTTGAAGAAGTCTCAGGTGTTCTTCTCAGCCAGGGGAGCGTGGAGTGGACCTCTCCCTGTCGCAGCTGGGATCCACACGCAGCCCTGCTCAAACACAGACAATGCTGTTACTATTGACTGACACCCTGAAGCCCATCCTCTCCTCTCAGTGAGGGGAATCAATCAAAAGCTAATCAGGGTGAGAGGCACTCAGGCATCTACAATTACATCTTCAGCAAACTCTGAAGACAATGCTCTGCATAATTTTCATCAATAACACTTTTTGTTTTTGTTTTTTGAAGAAAACAACATGCATTTACTGATAGTGTAAACACCAACAGTTTAAAAACATCGTCTTGAGTTGCTTCATCTTGAGGGTGTTTCAGTTCCTGTAAAGAAACTACTCCTGATGATGTCATAAGGGTTATCTTGGCTTGAGCTAAAGGACATTTTAAGAGAAACCCTGCCTTACAAACGAGGGAGTCAGATGGACGTAAGCGTTCACCAGGCAGTGAGACTCAACTAAAAGATGGAATCCTGTTGCATTATGGGAAGCGTAGGATGCAGTGTTTTTGGAGCTTGATCCAAGCTAAAAGTCTTGATATCTAGCTTTTTCTATGTGTTTAGACCTCTTGGGAAGATATTCAGAAACTTTTGGCTTGCGACATTAGAGTGTGCACCATTATTTCTTTTGTGTGCATGCGGCAACATTTCATGCAATGGCGGATGTGGAGAAATAGTACTGTTGCTAACCTTGCTAGTAGAACTTTTGATATGTTTACAAATAAATGTACAGTTACCCTTTCACTGTACTGAGGAACAGAGGTGCCAGAATGCTCCACAGAGCTCAGTGCTGCATATTGTAACACTCCCAACACGCAGACCCAACCACCATCATCCTGGTTTGGACCTTTTGTTGCAGGTAGCCTACCGGTAACAGCTTTTTTTCAGGCATGTGATTGTCCAGTATTGCTTTAGGGTTAAGCTTATATCGCCGCCTGTTGGTTTGCTCTTGACAGCACTTCACTTGTGCCTTTGGGTTTCCATTTGGTTAGGGTTAGGGTTAGGGTTAGGGTTAGTAACAGGTTTAAATCATTGAAGCTGGAAGTTATTCTCCATGTTAGTATAAAAAATAAATATTTTTCCATGGGCATGCTCGACACCGTTGGATGTACACATTTCTAATCACACATAAATATAGTTTCCATGTCCAGCTCTGCCTTTATACCACATTTCCTTTAGCATATTAGCACCAAAATATGTAAGTCTGCACATTTCTTTCACAAATCTAGTAATAGAAGTCTAATGTCTATCTTAAGGTTAAGGAAATATTGCGTTAAACATTTTTGCAATTTTCCAGGTATGTTGGTTAACAACATCTCATTATTTTAATAGAAATCCCATTTCGGAAATGAGCTATTATAAAGATCATTTCTGGAAGACACTGCTGTTCAGGACAATGCGGGTCAAAGCCGTTTGAGTGCTACACCATCAAGGGCAGGACGGCTTACAAGGAGCGTTATATTAACTGTGAGTACATCAGTAAGAATATATGAAATCATTTTTATGGCACTATGTTGCACTACTTTGTCAGAAAAATACAGCGAATCTGGGACTCGCGCATGTGTACGTCTTAAGGCACAAAAAAAGGTGCGACTGAATCATGTGCCACAACCATTTGTGAAAGTTTGTAGCACTTGTGTAGGTGTTAATCCAGCTTTATTCTTTCTTCATGGGTCAGTATTGGGAGATTTTCATGCTTACCAGTCCTTCTCTCATGCAGGAGCGTGTGCCGGTTTAGGTTTTGGCCTCATGACACTGGTGTAAATGTTTTCTTCTTTAGTTGTACAGCACTGGCGTGAATGAGCAATCAGCTGTGCTACCTGTTTTGCCGTGGGAGTTTTTTGTGGAACAGGTGGTGGTATTTTGCGGGGCCGAGTGGTCACCTTCACCTCCTCTTTGTTCCCCTCGCTGAAAACGTCGTCTGAAACGGTGACTGTGCGGAGATGCACAGCGCAGAGCTCCTCTAGCATCACCACAGGCTGAGGGGTCGACAGAGATCTGAGCAAGGCTGAGGAGTCTGAGTGGCGACGGGTTGGTTTGGGTCTGAGAGGGGGTTTGGGTTTAGAGCGGTCTGGATTAGGAGTGTTGTCGGACTGAGAGTTTGGTGCAGGAATCGTTTTGAGGTCAGGAATGACTGGGAGGGGAATCTGCAGGGACAGCCTTTTAGTGCGAGCCTGTGAGGAGCTGAAGCTGGACTTGGGGCGCAACTTCCAGCCGAGAGGGTCGTGACCAGTGATGGCAGATGTAGGGACGGGAGGAGGAGAGGAGCAGGAAGAGGTGGAGGACGAGGAGGAAGAGGAGTGTGGGTGATACCGTGAGCTAAAGGCCCCAATGGAGGGGCAGGAGTAGCGTTTGGTTGAAAGATAGGATGCTGTGTTAGGTTGGAGGAGGGACGCATCACGCTGAGGGGGCTGCGGTTCCTTCTTGCTCTTCCTCACAGTAATGACGGGAGAGGTTCCACGCTTGCAAAGGTCAGCTGACCACCGCCGCTGATGAGAACATGGGGTCACAGCGGAGGTGGAGACCATTGAGAGAGTGCGCTGTCTGGGCTCCTGGCTGTGCGCTGTGGCTTTTCCTGCTCCCTGTCTGTTCTTGCAGTCTCTGCTCTGTGCCCTGAGGCCCACATGATCAGCATTAGCCACTGTTTTACTCATCTGAGAGCATTTAGTGTAGTTGGCAGCAGCTGGGTGAGCAGCGGAGCATTTATTCATCTTCCTTGAAGGGGTGAGACCTCAGTGTTTGTCAGGTCTGGTGAGCATAAATAGAAGAAAAACATAGAAAGTGAGAGGTGAGGAGGTCAGGATGTTTCAGTTTTGAAAAAAGGAACAGAAAACACCCATCACGACTTCTCAAATAGAGTTTCACACATTTCACAAGCAGCGTCTTTTGTTGATCAACTGATCCGTTTTAATTTGAAAAGGCGATTATGACATCTTTATAGATAGTTATATAAATAAATGCGATCATTGTTTTGCTTTTAGCTGTTATTCTAATAGTAGCACAAGTGAAGAAGAGTCATAAAGTCATCATCAACTGACTCAGTAATGTGCTTCATGCAGCCGTATAATAGCCCCAGGATTACTAACATTAGCCATTATTAGCCAGTATAAGCTAAATATAACAGATCAAGTATGACTGGAGCAGGAAAACCTCTCAGTATATTGAATTTCATTACTTAAGAGGATAAAGTTGCACAGTTTTGCTTTAAATTCTATTAAATAGTTGGTTTGATTAAACATCATCTGTATTGAACACATCAATAAACGTGCCAATGACTGATCCTGTGTAAACAGAAAAACTGATCTGAAAGCAGTTTAGTACAAAATTTGGTACTTAAGGATGGGAAATGCTCAATTTGTAAGACCCCAAAACTTGTTTTACCTGTAGAGCCGTGTCGATCCTCAGTTCCCGTTCAATCCAGACTAATCTCTTTCTCTTGTCCCTTTCTTAATATCAAACTGCGTGTGTGTGTCTATTTATTCCCCCTCATCTGACCACAGCTTCCTCTAACTAACGCCCAGAAACCGACAGCCCATTTCACACACACACACACACACACACACACACACACACACACACCCCAGTCAGGGTTGATCAACAGCTTTTTCACAACAGCATGAAGTAAGAGCACTGTGAGAAAGTATACAGTGGATTTCACACAGCTCTAAGACATTTAATCCAATGGACCATAAATGAAAAAAGTCTAAGACCGTGCATGACCTCACTGTGAACGAGTATTTTACTGTTTTTAGTAACAATCCAGAGCTGTTTCATTGTGAATCAACATAACTCTTCTAATTCTCCGTCATCAAGAGGAACAGTATGTGAGTGAAGCCAGTTCATTCGAGAAGAAACTTTGCTGCTGAGTGTTTCAAAAGTAACTTTCAGTGCTTTGAGTGTAATCCCAGTCCCTTCTGTTGTCTTTGCAGCGTCTCGTGGTTTTGGATGCTTGGTAGGGTGCAGTATTGGTGCTTTGCATTTCGACCACCTGCTCTGCACAGTGCCTCAAATCCAGTGAGCCCTATTTAGATAAACACCAATTACAGACAAGCATGTCATCGCTAACTTCTCTTTGCTTTACAGACTCAGCTGCAGGTGCAGGGAAAAACATATTGTAGCCACACTAGTGGCTCCAATGACCGTCTGTTGGTCACTGGCCCACCACACTGATCCAGACTGAAATAGCTCAACCACTGTTGGATGGATTGCCATGAAACTTTCTATGTTCCTGATCTCCAGAGGATCACTCCTGCTGACTCTGATGATCCCTTGACTTTTCCTCTCATGCCTACATGAGGTTGAAATTCTGTCTTTGAGTAAAGTATCTGCAACCTCTGGATGGATTGCTATGAAATGTTGTACTAATGAATGAATTGTACTCACTTTGATGATGCCAAAGTTCATCTAGTGCCATCATCAGAGCAGTTTTTTATTTGCACAATACTTTGCAGCTAGTGATATGGAGGTTGCCTGCTAACCAAGTTCTACAAACTTTTTCTCGCCCTGTTACTACACAGGCAACATGCGAGCTGAATGTAGCTGTATTTCCAATTTGGAGAATGTTGATTTGCAGTGCAGCTGTGTTGCTCTTGAAGGTGTCACTGTGTGCAGGAACATTCATGACTCTGGTGACTCTTTGTGGTAGTACAAACCCAGTACATAGACTGCACCGATTTCCACTGCAAACAAAAACTTAGGCCACGAGAAACATAAGAAAAAGGGTCGTACGTGTTTTCATATTGACAAAATGGTTGTTGGTGCCATTTCTTATTCACCCCATCTAAACATGGTCAGAAACAAAGACAAATTTTTCTCCCCTCTTTAAATTTTGGAATTTCTAGCCCATCCTCATCACATTATTTCTTCTTCTGAGGCATTTTGATATACTGCCACTACTGATTTACACTTTTCACTTATCTGTTTTGAAGAAATCCACAAAGTTCAGAAATCAGAAGCAACTATGCAAATTAGGACGTGACATTGCGTGATGGCTTCTGATGAGTGCTGCCAACACTGCCTGTAATTGGACTGATAGAATGTTTTTCTTGCCGTTGGTTGCACTCACATTTTCAAGTTTTTTGGATCTTCTCTGACAGCTAAAAATACGCACCCAGCAAACTGGTCATGTGATTCTGCAGTAGCCCACGGCCAGGACGTTCACTCTTCTTCATCAGCCTTTGTGCAAAATGCAGCGATTGTACAAAAAGCCAAAGTGTCAGTCGAAAGCTGTACCACCACTGTAAACCTGTGATCACATGTAGACATGAACACGTGTCCTCCCCCCCATGCTCCCAGATACTGTATGATCTCTACCGCTCTGTATCGACAGCGAGTCCTTTGAAGTTTGATCACTTTCAGCTCAGAAGCTGCGTTCCTTCTCTCGCTGGCTTGTAATCCACCCACAGGCCGCCGAGACCTTTCAAGGCTGTGTAAGTAATTGGCAGGTTTGCATGTTGTTGAGAGTCGGGGCTGCTAGGTGAGGGCTCAGTGCATTAATCTCTGTGTAATGAAGTGATGTAAACCTCAGGGGAGGGAGCGCTGAATACTGTAAACCTGGAGACGAGGGAAGGGATTACCGCTGATCTGAGTGGGGTTCGTCTGATGATGCACGCGGAGAGAGGTGGACGGAGGCAGGAGGAAATGTGAGTCTGATGTACAGTGTGTGTGAGAGAGACCTGACCTTTCTCTTGCTGTTTCATTCAATAGCAATGAAACATATCCCCACCAGTCAGAGGTGGTCAATATGTGCTTATTGACACTTGAAATGTTAACAGCAGCTCTCTGACCAGCTGGCCATCTCTACTTATATTAGATGTGGGGTTGTATTATTGTATTTTTTATTGTATTTTGGCACTTAAAACCCATACTGGGAAGTTTTCAGTTCACTGTGTACTATTAGAAAATTGTTCTAAAACTTTGTGCAGTCTTCAGAAGTTTCTGACGTGGGTCATAAGCAAAATCTATATGTCTAAAGAAGGAAGGGGACATTGTTTATAATGGAAAGAGTATGAGGTGTAAAGCTATGCGACTTCAGATATCAGGTGGGGATAATGTAAAGAGCAGGAGGAGGATTTTTTTTTTTTTTCCAGAAGTTGAGAGATTTGCTCACAATAGGTAAGCACAGAAAGCAGCTGAGCAGAGATACACAGACAACTCCGTGAAAGATGGAGAGATTTGAAGCCTGATCCCCTCAGGGTTGCTCGCAAAATGATTAAAGAAACCCTTCAATTTCTTTTTGAGAGAGCATTCAGAGATCGGAGTATCATAGCTAGTCACACACTTAGGCTTTGGAGGCTTCCTCGGCGTATAAAGTCACACAGTTTGCTCAAACAACGTTTTTTTTTTTTGCTGATTCAGAGCTCTCCTGAGCCCATCCAATCTGTACGACAGCAAGAGAAACACCTAAACACAAGGCATCCACATTAGTCCACCACTGCTACCTGCATCAGTTTGTGAAATCAGGGGCCTGGATTCAGATGTCAGAGCCAGTGTTTATTAAACTTCTGGTAATTTAATTTGGAAATGCTCTCAAGAGGCAATTCAGGGGTAAAAAGATTCTTCACTGAATATAAAAAATAAGACATGTTTATCAAGCCGGTAACTCTACTTAGCAAAATCAGGGTTAGGGATCCATAGATTTCTACACCTCTACTGAAAACAACTGATCTGGATAAATCGTCTGTGATAACCTCTCTACCCGCGTGTCATGGACATCACCCGCCCAGTTCATCTAACAGGTTTCCAGATAGAGTTTGCCAGCCTTTATAATCTGATTTAAGCCCTCATGTAAAGCAATAAATTGGTGAAATGAATGGTGGAAAGCTGCGCTGCACATTCCCTCAGAGAGTCTCAAAAGCAAACAGCTCAACTGAATGTCAAGAGACTGTTATAAAGAAGGTGAAGCGAAAGCAGCATGATGTAATTCTTTTCTGAAAATCTACTATTATTTGTCGGTATTTCTTTCCAGTTTCCTGAATACCATTGTCACACTGATGAACTGACCACCCACCTCTTCATGTCCCTTCCTGTTCTCTCTCTGCCTGTAGGTGTTTTGACACAACCTTGAACCGCACATAAAGGCTGACTTCACTGTTGCATAAACTCTCCATTTCATTACACCTTTCTCCATCTTCCTCTCGCTCTTATCCAGGCTTAATAGCAGAATCTCAGATTACCTAACCGTCCTTCGTGATATCCTGTGAACAAAACTTTAGGCCGTTTGGAAAAGTTGAGACAAATCCTGTGATCTGCTGTGCCTCATTATTATCTAAAAAATCTTAGTATTCATTTTGCTGCCAAAAAAAAAAATATAGCCTCTTAGAATTCTTTCTGAATAACGGTTGAAGGTGAGATTGGATTTAGATTTAATCACATACACAAAGGCACACACATACTGCAGCTGCTCAGAGAATGTTAACAGTAATTACTATTACTGAAACTATTTCCATCATCATCTGCGCTAATTAGAAACATGAACGCAGGGCAGCTATTTTGCTTCAGTGTAAAGAATTGTAGCCTGCATTATCATCCTGTTTTACTATAACCTCATGGTCATCATCACAAGACAAAGGCACACTGTTAAGATGCCTGTACACAATTTGTGGAGCTAAATAAGAAATAAGGAGTAAATCCTCTTTCTGGTTGAAACCAGAGTGGAGTTTTTCCTCGTCTACTCTGACCTTCCACTTTCTTTTATCTGAAACTGCGTTCAGCTGATTTTAATGAATTTAAAAAGCCTGGATTTACAGTGGAGAGTTTTAGGCTTCCGAGTTAAACACTTGTACACAGGCTGATTGGTGGGGCATGTTATTTGAGGCTCCGCTGACACAATGGTATGCGATACAAGTCCAGTTGGAGCATGATCAATGAGTTTAAAGCCTTATCAGACACCAGTACACCACAGGTTGTGGTACTCACAGACGTGATTTTACATCTCTTTACATTCTCCCCTGCTGCCCAAAGCCTTGCCAGATTGCACTGCGTTGCAGCCATGTTAAAGCTTTTTACCAGGTGACCCTGCATTGTTTCGCTGAAGCACCCTGCGTTCACTCCACTGCTGCGTGCTGGACTGACTCCATTTAAAGGAATGAGAGGGCTGTTTTTTTTTTTTTACTCTGGGCTAAAATTAGTCTCAGCGCAGCCTGTAAAGTTGTAAATTTGACAGCTTCAGTAATATTTCCTGACTGAGAAGTCCATTTAACCCTTAAACTTCTTCCTAAGCTGGCAGGACATTGGAAAGCTGCACAGCTTTGCATGTCAAAAGGGTCATGAGTTAGATTTTTAGATTTTGAAGACGTAAGTAGCCAGCAGGAAATTTTACAGTTGAAAAATAAACCTGTCAGTGCTCCCTGGTGGACTGCCAGTGCCATGGTGACAGTTTTGAAATCTACTCAAACGTATCTTTGGCAATTTCTTGTTCTTGTTTCTTGTTCACTGTTGTTGGACATAAACACAGACACTGATATCTGTGATAAGCCAATCAGTCAACAACATCAGCCTGGCTGATGTATCAATCGGGCTCTAAATGAATCATTACCAATGACTGCTTTGACTTGTGTGAAATATGAGCTGACAGTAAAGAACGACATGTCCAGTACTAATCAGATCTGAAAGGACTGCAGCTATTTCTCTTCGTTCATCATGTTGTGTAAGTCTGTTTCGTGGCGGGCCAGTGGCATTTCAAAGGCTGCCATAAAAGTCGTCCGAAAGTGGGATGAAAACGCACTTTGTCGTTACTGTTTCCCCGTGTGCTGCGCCTATTGTATGCTATTGTGAAGTAAGTATCATTGAGGAAAGTATATCAGAGTATCAAAGACCCCCAGAGACATTAAGTGCTTTTTAACCAAGGTAGGTAACAGAGCACCAAGAGACTACTGACCTGTAATTGGAAGAAGATCGATGGATAGAGATGCAGGAGCAGAGAAGAGGGGATCTGGGGGGAGGAGGGGAAGACAAGATGAACTGCAGCCAGTGGACAATAAATGAATCTTTTGTCTCTCTCCCTCTCTCCCTCTCTGTGGATCCATCCATCTCCTCTGTCACCGCTATCTGTCTCCAATCCCTCCCGTCCATCATGCCTCTCTACTCTCTCTTTGCCCCTCTTTCCTTCCCTGTTTTGGATTTCTTCACCATTCTGTGCTTTCTTTCCGTCTCCAGGCATGGTTGACAGAGATCCATGAGTACGCCCAGCAGGACGTGGTCGTCATGCTGCTGGGCAACAAGGTGAGACCTTGTTGCCAACAATGGGAGATGGATGGACAGATGGAGTCATAGTGGGAGGGAAGGAGGGATCCGGAGTGTATGGAGGGATTTATGATGTGTCTGGAAGCAGGGAAACAGATTGACTTTATATGTATTGCAAATGTCACAGAACGTCTTGGGAGGATTTAGTAGTCATTTCAACAGGTAAGCCATCGTGTTGGAAAAGCGACAGTAAGCCCAAACTATTGACGTTTGACATTTCATCTTTCACGATGTATCACATGACATCCTGTACTGTGAGCAGTGTTGCCTATGAGGACAAATCCACAGAAAATCAGCATCTTTTAGCTTTCAGCTTTCAGTTGTACTTCCCATGAGCAGACGTCCGGGTTCGTCCGGGATTGTGCCAGTTTCAAGCAGGGTGTCCCGACTCCTAAATTATCCTGGTATTCACCACAATAGAAATGACTCAACTTGTTTTACAGTACTTCCATCGATGTTTATCATGTTCCGCCACACCAAAGGGCAGGCAAAGATAGCAACTAGATATTGAAGGAAGTTGGGCATCTAATGTCTAAGCAGGAGCTGGTGGACACCAAAACAGAGCTAAAAGAACTGTGAATATCGCTCTTCCATTCTTCAGAAACATGCAAAATGCTCATTTTGTTCCACATCTGTGTAAATAGTAACCGCTAGTAACAGCAGTAACATAGCTATCATATTTGCCACAGCAGCTTTGCGAACAAACCTGTTTTTAGTTCCCTCTGTTTTTAATGTTTTTTTTTTTTCCAGGAGAGTTGGTCAGGACAATAGAAAGAAAAAGCAGCTCGTAAAAGGATGAAATATAACTAGCATGTATTAAAACTTATGCTGAAAGAAATTTCAAAGTACATGGAAAGTCAAACATGGGCAGCGAACTGCTGTGAATTCCCTCATTAACCGCTCTTCAGACACTGTGTGTGAGCCACACTTTCTAACTCGATATTGTCTGTCTAATGTGTTCAAGGCCGACTCCCCTCATGACAGGGTGGTGAAGCGAGAGGAGGGGGAGAAACTGGCAAAGGTGAGCTTCATGAAACACACACACACACACACGCAATGTGACACATGTAACAAGGGTAAAAGACATGCGGTACTTCATCTGCCCACACAGCCACGCGGACCCCAAACCTCCCCTCATGGAGCGGGTGTGTGTTGAAGTGTGCGCAATTAAGTATTCATGGAGGCACATAATGTTGTTATTGTTTTGAATAAATGACGGGGGCTTGCTAACTTAATTTTCCAGGCTGTTTCGCTCAGATAAGCTCGGAGATGCGTGTTAGAGTGAATATGAACACAAGTTGTGGTGAGAAGCGTGGCAGAGGCTCCGCAGCTGTCAAGGTGGAGACACAGCGGGAATATTGACGTGTACACACACACACACACACACACACACACACGCACACACAATGAGATGACTAAACCTGGGGCATCTTTTTCTTTGTTACAAATTACGACAAAGAGGGGAGAAAATTAGTTTTTGAAAGCCAGCGTTGTACTGAAGACTAACCCTTTCATTCCTCTACAGGTACTTAAAACCTGAGCTCTAAACTCCCAAAGTTTCATGAATTCTAAACCTCATCTTTCTGTCAGCATGAGGACAGTTTGTCCTAATAAGATCAGACATACAAGAATGGCCAGTGTTCATACATGCATGACAAACAAGCACACGCACACCTTGTAACAGATGTTTCTCTGTGCAGGAGTTTGGGGTGCCCTTCATGGAGACAAGTGCTAAAACTGGACTGAATGTGGAGCTGGCCTTCACTGCAGTGGCCAAGTGAGTCGCATAGACCCAACACCACATAAGAAGAGCACAGCAAGTATGTTCTGATTGGAATGCAACAGGAACACGCAGAGGTTTTTGGGAGTTTGTGTGTTCTGCCATCAAGTGATGAGAACCGGAACACAAAAATAATCAGTGTGTCACCTGAAGCTCAGTAGCTCTGATGTCCAGTGAGCTTAAGCATGAACATTAACAACAAGAGTAAGAATAAGAACAAACTTCATTTGTATCACACTGTTATGTTGTTTGAAGTACTTTTCAACAAAATAATTACATGCGCCAAGTGCTTCACATAAAAAAGACAGCACAAACATAGACGCAGGGATAGTTTGAGAGTCAAACACACTTGATAATTAGAGGAGAAATGAGACAAAAACAGGGATAGAATGCCATAATTAACACAAGATCGAGAATAAAATCCACTTGATAATAACAGTACAAAATAAGAATAGAAATAAAGATGAAAATTGAATACAGAGGATGCAAAACATAAGATGGAAGTGAAATCCAACATTTTAAAAGCAGTGCTTAAGCGTGAGGAAAAGCATAAATCAGAATCGGCTTCTTGGACCAAGTATGTGTGCACGTAGAAGGAGTTTGACTCCAGATTAAACATCACTTTTAATGTACTTGCACAGAAAAAAGGACATATAGACAAAAAAAACTTCTGAGGAAAGCAGTTCCACAATCGTCCTCTCACACATTTTCAAGCATTAAACAAAGCCCTGTTCAGTTCAACAGACTGCTGCAGACAATATGCTGCTGCAGTCTTACTCGATGTGGCATGACCAGGAGCTAATGGCGTGTATGTAAGCCAATGTTAGCAAGCTTTAGACAGATATCAGCGTGTTACTGTCAGAGCCACAATGACAGTTCTCCTCTTATGCTACTATTACACTTTTAGAGCATCACAAATGAACATTTCAAAGGCTTTATCAGAAAAGGAAGCCATAAAATCATCACACCATACCTCACCAGACAGTCAGGATGATCTCACCATGGCTAAAATTTCCAGTGAAGTGTAATCTACATATGTGCCAAGCTACCATTTATGAACAAGTTTACAGGCTGAGCATGGTGGCCGATGCTATGACAAAAGTAATGCCAAACTTAAATATCCAAATATACAGAGACACAAATTCCACATTCAGCTGCCCATATGAGATCAGTGTCTAAAGCAAAAGTTTATCTTTGTAAGAACACTGTGCTCGTCTTCTATTTTTGAATAATGAGGATGCTATTATTAGCGTGTGCTTTGCTTAAATGTGTAGAGCCGGACAGTTAGTGTGGGAGTCGTTTCATATTTATAGCCTCGTTATGGTAACAGGCTGGCATGGTGAGATGTGGCCAAGAATAGCATGGCAGTCTGGCACACAACCCCCAGCAGATACAGACCATAAGAGCAGCTCTCATCCTCTTGTTCAAGCTCATGGTAACACTTTTCCACTTTTTACATCTCTTGCTTTCTTTTTTTCCTCGTTTGTCAGCTCTCTCCAAACTTCACTTCTCCTTCTGTCACTCTTCCACGACAGGTTTTTGTTCATTTCGCTTTGGCAGTGCTTTATTTGCACAAAGCACACAAGTGCTCAAAGTAACAGAAAACAGGCAAAAAATGATGCAATGACAAACAGCAAATATTCATGATTGATACTGAGCCACTGACAAACTTTATGTGCTTTAATTGTCCTACAGCTTATGAGGAAAGAGGGTTTTTCTATTAATATTCTACACAGAGGTCATTAAGTAAGCATTCTGGCAGCTCTAATGGGCTAATTAAGACCTTAATATAAAGTTTGACTTTTTTTTTTTTTTTCTTAGGGAGCTTTAAAGAAATAATGCCTCATTTTGGGAAATCTGCTCATTGTCAACTCATGTCTGGGTTTTATAACCTTTGGGTAGAGCTAAGCTAGTTGGTTACCCTTATTTCCAGTCATGGAGTTAAGCTAAACTAACAATCTCGTGGTTGTCGAATGGACAGATATGAAAGTGGTATCAACCTTCTCATCTTAAATAAATGTCAGAAAAGGTAAAATTATTATTTTAAAGTGGAGAAATCTTCTATGTCATGTATGTTGGTAGGCATGTGACATTGAGTTAAATGTCCAAACTGATGTTTTATATGGCTGAACCATTTCATTGAATGGAAATAACCAGACTTTTTTTTTTTGGATAATTTCGACGCATTTGACCAAAATTCAATATTTTGCACCTTTGGCAGCTTTGAGATGTAGGGCCCAGCAGCCAGTCTGTGAGGTTTTATAGCATGTCACAGATTGAAGACAACACACTAGGTAGTCTGACAAACTAGATGCAGAATGTGGGCATGAGCCTGCCGTTGGCCGCCTTTTACAGGTAGCATTTTCCTTCCCTTCCACGATTTGCGTGTTACCATTTTCCAAATCCTCCTTGCTATGGGAAACAACAGCAACCTCTGAGCTACAGACCTAGGTGATGAAAATGGTAAATAACTTGCCTCCCCACGTGCAAGTTTTCCACCAAGAAAAGCTCCCCACCTAAGCTATTTTGCAAGCCCACCGTCACTGCATCCTGGGCGTAGCACCTCCCAGGATGATTGTGATTGGTTTTAAGAAATACGAACAAGCCCAAGCACCTTTTCCCCTCAGCAGAATAATAATGGGTGTAGCCAGACCCTTCTCCAGCGTTGGCAGAGCTTGGTGGAGATGGGTCTGATGATGTACGACTGCACTTTGATGGTAGAGCAGTTCTAACCATAGTGACTGAACCAGAAAATGAAGATGACAGAAACAACAGGGAAGCAATGAACAGTTATTGATGCGATAATTTGACTGTAACACAGTTAACACAGTTGTTTGAGATTCCTCTCACTATAAGGATGCGACTCCTGACACCTTGTCACCTCGGAGAAAATGCTAGTGTGATATTGTATCAAAAATAAGGAAAGCAGGAGTGCAGTTTCACTGCTGCTCTGCTCTGCTGTCACCTCTTGGTGGCAGAGTTAGCATAGCCTCATGTTTATACTGCCTGTCTGTCTCTCTGTCAGAGAACTGAAGCACAGGACCATGAAGGAGCCCGATGAACCAAAGTTTCAGCTGAAGGAGTACGTGGACAAAGAAATGAGGACTGCCGGCTGCTGCCGCTCGTAGACCACATCCTATGTGTGTGTATGCGTGTGTGTGTGAGAGCGAGAGAGAGAGAGAACAGGTACATTCTAATAGAGTAGTAATAAATCTGAATCTGTGGAAATTGTCATCAGATTCTCAGTGTGTCTCAGTGGTTATATGGCCAACATGCTCTCTCTCCCAACCCACCTTTCCTCTGCAACTGTGAATGTAATATAGCTCCTGTCTACATACACATGCATGTACACACACATACGGCTATAAGTTTACTTCACAGCCCGTTCAGTCCATTTGACCTGAAGTGTGATGTACATATTTGAAATGTCATTTTAATTTCGTGCTCTGACAGCGTTGTAGTTTGTAAATGCGTCTTGTTGAAACAAACGTAGACACAAGTGTGTTCAGTATTAAATCAACCTTGTTGAACTAGTAGACATGAATAGATCTCATGAACACATTTGTACAGATACACTATTGCACCTAATGTAAGCTGTCAAATGGCACCGTGTGCTGTTTATGTACAGGATATCGTATCATAACCGTTTTTAATACTTGCACCTGTGATCATGACTGTTGTGTCTGTGAAACTTCATTTGAGTTCTTTTCTTTTTATGTAGATTGTTTAAAGCTGCTATTTGAGCTTTTTAATGGCCCTTAGTCATAACTACAGATGTATTAAAGGTAAAACATCAAATCATCAGCAAAACGTGAAATTGTCCCTCCACCTCTACTCTGTGTTTTACAGATTTGGGGATAAATCTGTTATATTGCTTCATGGCACGAAACGGGAATAGGGTGCTGGTCCCTCCATGCAAATCACTGCAAGCATTCATTCCTTTTTGGGAGAAAAACAAGTAACAGGGGCGAATAAAACGTCTTTTCTGCAACATAATCCAACAGGGTTCTTGAGAAATCATGGTCTTAAGCTGGATTTTAAAATTAGTGTCAAAGTTAATTGTGGACCTTGAGACTAGCTGGAGTCTCACTTTCTTCAGTGACACATTGACTTGTTTGATATTCAATAGATCCACTCTGTCCTCTGATGAAGACTTTGAGATCTGGTGTAAAGCTCCAGATAAAGCCAATGAGTGGACCTCAGTTTTTCTTCTTTCGGGTTGAATATTGTTGAGATAGAGATTATTATTCTCCACTTTTTCTACTTACACAGTGAATTTTCAGCTGTAGAGCATATATTGTATAAATCGTTCAAATTGTTGCACCAAACATCTGATTTCTCTTTGACAGAATTTAGAAAAGTGAATCTGGTAAAAGGTTTGTCTGAAGCGACAGTTTTTTCCCTCCTGAGGTTTTTTTGGTCCCTGTTGCTCCGTAGAGATGTCGCCATTGTTTTTGGAACTATGCTGAACTAATGCTGCGTGATGGCTTCAACCCCCAGAGGAGGGAAAGGGGAAAGGTAACAGGAAGTTGGTAATGGGTGAGGAGTCGCTGCTATTGTTTGTTGGCTTCAAGGAGGAATCGTCTGCAGGGAAGATGCAGGATTCACGCACAGTGGAAGCTTCTTGAAAATGAACTTGT
The DNA here is from genome assembly GCF_051107435.1 of Chaetodon auriga. Lineage (NCBI taxonomy): Eukaryota > Metazoa > Chordata > Actinopteri > Chaetodontiformes > Chaetodontidae > Chaetodon > Chaetodon auriga. The sequence continues at coordinate 17,589,473 of NC_135093.1, forward strand.
CACAAGCATTTTTATCTGATTTTTTTGTGAGATGTTTTATCAAAGATGGTTTCATACTTCTGAAAATGTATAAATTCTACCATGAAATACTAGAAGTACATGTTTAAGTTGCTTACATTCAATGGTTACACTGAATCTTGATATACAGATTGTACAGAAGAACACAGATTTTCAGAATAAATCCAAAGTCATTCATTTATTGTTAACTTGTAATCTGTATCTGTGTCTTAGCTGAAATGATTTGTATCGTATCAATCCCCAGTGCTCACAATAATAAAGACTCTAATAACAGTGAATCAGTTGTTGTTAGTGGTACCTGTGGATGACCAGTGATGCAGCTCATACACAGATCTGCACCACCACCCTCTGGCAGAGTGTTGCCATCACATTGTGCAACAATATCTTCTATAGCGCCATCTCTTTGGAGTGCCGTGTGACATGGAAACTTGCATCAAAACCTTGAGCATGTCTATAAAATGTAATGAAACTTGGCTTTTCTTTTGGTGCTTTTTCATTTACACACAGCTGGAAACAAATGACCTGCTTTACTGCCCTCGCCTTCTTTTTTTTACCGCAGCTCTCACACTCCTTCATAGTTTTACCCCAGAACTCTTGGAAAGCTCTGGGTTAGACATACCAGAAGATGGACTGCACTGACTCAGGATCAGTAGAGAATGGAAGAGTGGCTTCAGCTGCTTCACCATCAGCACTGATAAAGGTGGATATGAATGCATTTTCTTTATCCAATAAAAGAGTGTGATGGTGGAAGTCGTGTCCTGAAGCATGGGTGTAAGGGGGCAGTGCAGACCATAATTCATATTGTGCATTAGAAAATCACAGTGCAGATGTCAGGCTTGTCTCTCACTCATATTTTTCATGCTCAGTAGCACATCACACAGGATTTGGAAGTACAGATTGTATTCACTTTATTCACTGTTTCAAACCAGTTCAACCTTTTACGTAACTCATTTTTACACAAGTCCAGGTTTCTGTTATCCTTCTGAATCATCAGTCGCTTTGATTCCTCCATGCCAGAGTACACCCAGAACCTGCTGCATTTTAAACATATCATCATGAGTGCCAGAGCACTGGACTGCTTTTAGTTCAACGTACTTGAAGTTTTCAGACACAGCTATAGAGCATCTACTGTATGATATCATTCAACTAAGGGAAAGTACAGCTCAGCATCACTAATGCACACATACAGCTTTCGAGTTTATTGTTTAATGGCCACTCTAGTATCTGCCTTGTTTTAAAAGCAAACCAATTTAGAGTAAAATAAGTATTCAAATAGCGTTACAGGCAGTTCATTAAGGTTGGATGTGTGTGCATAGGTAATACTTTAAAACGTGGCCTGCTTGGTTAACAGAAAGCAGCTCAAGAGCATCTTCTCCCTGTAATGGGGATTTTGATGCTACACTGATTGGGAATGAATCTCAGGTGAGTGGGCAGGTGGGGGTGGCTGGCAGGGGAGTGAGAGTGGGAAAGTACTGACTGAACATGTGAACAGCTGAAGGAAAATGGCAGCAGGTTAGAGACTCACTATACTGTGACACCACATTGTTATCTCCCAGAGTAGGCTAATTGACAGGGACACCTGAAGGCAGCATAATGCTACACAAAGGACAATACAGCCAGAGCCTGTGCAGAGTTACATTCAGCCAAAATGACAAAACAAAACAATTTTCACCACCATCACTGAACTTCTTATCTTGCCATCCCATCTCAGCCCCTGTGCAAGTCAAGACCATGCAAATCCTATACTGTAGATGGTTAAACAGAACTTGACATTGACATTTATATCAGTTACAGGCTGCTGTTGATATTGCTCTTAATTGTGGCTGTTGTTAAATGTTGCAAAGTGTGCACCATGGTGCATTGAAGGATTTTTAATTTTTTTTTTAGATCATTGCCTATTTAAGTAAAGGCTTTATTGGTTTTCTCAGATGAGATGGCTTTCACTGGTGGAACAAAACAAAGAACAGTATACAGTATATCTCAAAGGCTGCTGTGGAATGTGCATTCCAAATTGTGTTAGATGAAATGTTCTAATTGACGGGAGCTGTGGTCACTATTCAATCTTGAAAGTGTTACAGCCTCATTTCCAAAATAAAATGTAAATAGAAACACCAGAAACCCCAATCTGCAAGGAGGTATGAGGGACAGCTAAGACCGTGAGGAGTGATAACCAGGCCGGATTAACCTGGAGGTGTGATGCTGTGTCCATGTGGGTGTGGAATACTGGAAAAACCCTGTTCTTCAAAAGAACAACACAGCGCAGGGACATTTTAACCTGAGTGCCTTTCTTAACAGTTAATGCTGAGCTTTGATCTGAAAATGTTTGACGCCATGACATTCTGTAACTGGGTAGAACGAAGTGAAAGGCAATGGGAGACTGAGGAGGCGGAAGAGAGGGGACAAAGTGACCAGTAGAAGGGAGCAGATCAACTTCACACAGTACGGGATGAGCAAATCTCATAATACAGACAAGCAAACAAGAGAACATTATGACCCACTGCAGGAGGGGAAAACAGAAATCCATCTTTATATACAGTATATATAACTATTTTTCAATACTGAAATAACAAAATTGCTTTGAAATAAGTTCTTTTGCACACTCACAGCACCAGCCTCATGCCAAGCAGATGAAAATAGGAAACTAAGGATTGCAGAACTAAAATAAGGTTTGAAACCCCCAAATCTCAGTATACTGTGGTGTTGTTAACTAGCAGCACGGCTTTAGGAAGAGCAATGTCCAGTAATGGAAGTATCCAATATCCATGCTACCGAGACAGGTTATCCTGACTTTGGTGATCCCCTGACTTTGTTCTCTTGTATGACCCAGACAGTGGACATGTCTGGCTCTGAGTTAATTATCTCAATTGCTCTTGAATGAACTGTCAAGAAATTTGATACAGACATTCATGTTCCCCACAGGATGGATTGTAATGGCTTTGGTGATACTTTTTTCATCATGGCATTAGACTTTTCATCTAACCTCCTGAGAACCAAGGAAAGAAAGGAATTTTCAATTTAATTTTTTTGTGTGATTTCCTGCCTCTTTGGAGCTAAAACAACAACTCACAATTTAGTATTTTATAAAAACATTTTTATTTTAGGTATTACAGCATGTTCACTGTAGTGGATAACAGAATGATTTACCATAACACAATGAAATCATTATAGGCTGACAAGAAAACAAGAATGTCAATCCAATTTTTTAAATGAAACTGAACATTTGGCGCGTAGCTTTTGTTAAACTGTTGAACAAAATTGACATTATCAAACATTCATAAAGTTGCTATTATTTTTCCTAACAAAAAGTTTAACTGAACTCTGACTCCAATTTCTGATTCCTGACACATTCATAAACAAGAAAATAATGTGGTAACAATATTTGACTTACCTTTTCTCTTTTTCTGGCATTTGCGTTTCGCTGCAGTCTCCATTTTGTCTCAGCATGAAAACAAAGTTCCCCTCATACCACCCAAACACATGAAATATCAATGGAAAGGCCAGGATGTCCTCTACTGAGCACACCAGGACAAGTAGGGTAGCTCAAATGAGTCAGAAGATATAGACCAAAACCCAATGTCCACTACAGAGGACACACATGAATAGGCTGGGTCTCAGGAGGCAAATGCCATTATCTGTTGTATGTTTTTTTTGTTTTTTTTTCATTAAATCAGGTTTATGACTAAGTTCTTGGAAAACATTCCCATTAGCCTGAGTTGCACTTTGTTTCAGTGCCAATTAACAAGTATTAGCTTGTTAACACACTAAACTAAGATGGTGCTAAACGTTAGACCTTCATAGCACGCTAACTTAGCACAGAGATTGGCAAATAGTGGCCTGTGGGCCAAACCTAGCCCTCACACAAAAATAGTTACAAATAGTAAACATGACCATGATTTTCTAAATATCTACAGTTCATGTGATATTCAAGGTAGAAGGTTCCCAACCTGGGGGTCGGGCACCCACAAAGAAAAATCTGAGGCATGTAAGCGTCGTCCAAAACAAAAGTATGAACCTAACAATGAGCATACTATCAGACCATTGAGAAAATTTAACCAGTTAACTGAACTTTTTGTGGACAAACCGATGACAACTTATTCATCAAAAGTGGGCTCTTTTAATGTGTTTGGAAGGGATCTTTAAGGCACTGGCATACGTTATAGATATTTCTGTTTAATAATATAATCCACTTTGCAGCAGTAAAAGCAACCAGCAGAAAATAAGTTGCGTCAGTGTGGCTGTGTTTTTAGATATGGATGAGTGTTTTGTGTATTGTTGCATACATTTTGGTATTTGGAGGATCAATGCCTTAACGTCATATCATTAGGATGTCTAACTTCATATGTTAATTTCATTCATTTTGAAGCTGCTTTGAGATGCCACCAGGAACTCTGACCAAACTTCACCTTCCAGCTCTAAGTGCTCCTGTCATCAGCCCCCTTTTTTCCAAATTGTTAACAGTAATTTTAATATATCTTTATTTATCTGGGCTTTCAGTTTAGACCAATTTGCTTGCTCCTGCTGATGGTGGCGATGTAGAGATGTTGAATGTACATTGTGTTCTGTCTGGTTTTACCCAGTCTGGTGTCCTCTCTCAGTTATTGTGTCCTTTGCTGCAAGTGGAAAGTGTGTTTCCATGCATACGTGATCAACACCGTGTGCCCAGACAGGCTGTGACTCAGACTCTGACTAATAGTTATTCCAATTTCCTTAAAAAAATCCCTGTCTGGAACAGTATGACAATGAAACCCATATATATTTCCCCTCTCCCTCTTGTTTAGTAGAGTCAGTGGCCCTTATTTGAAGATTGGCAGCTGCACTGCAACTAAACTTTTACTAAACCTGAACTCATTTGGTACCATTCTCCCATCAATCATTCACTTTCCTAAGCTGCTGTAAACCTCCCACAAAGCTCTAGTTGGACACAACAGTAGTGTATACTTTCTATTCTCTGCTGCAGTACAACTTTATAAAGTTGCAAAAGTGCGATGTTTGAAATATACCCTTGATTTCTGTTCAAAGCCATAATACAGGAGAGCACTTGCTCCATTCAACAGCATGAATTTGATATTTAATCACAAGCTCATCTCTTATAGAAATATATATCATGTCTTCCAGAGAGTAAAACAGAAATTCAGATATAGTTTTCACACTTGTGACAAGCTGCAGTGCCTTTTTTCGCTCAGCAGGGGTCACACATGTATCACAGATTTGCCACAAGCAGCACTTAGTGCTCAGTGCTGTTTTCCTTCACTACAGCATGGACTGAAATAAGAGATGAAGACTTCATGGACAAGGACCAGGGTTGCATCTCCCTTCATGCTTGTACATTGTGTTTAAAGTGAACAAAGCAGCTAAATGCTACATTCTCAAGTATTGTTGATAATATCCTCTCATGTTTGCTATCTGAGGTGACAGGTCAAGGTAAAAGTGTCACATGTCTAATTTTATTTTACACAACCTTTTTACAGTGTTAGAGTTAGGGCCATGCTGCAAAGAAGACATTACTGCTCATCAGTATTTGTCCATTCCCACCCTCCTCCACAGTATATGTGTGGTTTCTTCCTCCAGTTGCTCCATCATGTGCCACCTTTGGACCTTTCAAAGGTGAAAGATCGGTTTGCTCTGAATTAATTGCACCCTCTCTGGCTTTGGTCACTTAATTCTTCAGAGAATTGCACCATTATCACATAGTATCAAGTTGGAGAGATCCTGCATTACCTACTCTTGTGTGCCTGTATTGTAGAGCAGTGGTTCTCACCACTGGAGCCACAAGATAAGTCAGAGGTGAACAAGACAACATACAGTAATTTGTTAATGCCTTCCAAAATAATGTTGTGATTCATCACACTATTACAATCAAACTGTCTAATCAAACATAGAGCCTGGGGCAGCTACCATTGTTCCAACATAGAAATAGTGTCTGGTCTTGCAATTCATGCTGCGACATGTAGTCTGCTGTGTGCACTATACTTAATGGAAACTTGGAGGTGGTCGGGTGCATCCACCAATGATCAGAGAGTGGAAGATAAGGGGGAGATCAATAGACTGACAAGCGAAGCCCTGAAATGCCCTAACCAAGTAAATCCCCAGCATGAATGAAGCACATCAGTAGATCTCAAACCAGCTTAGTCTCACCAGTCTTCCTGCTAATGGTCTTGGTTTACCATTTTATTGTGTGAAAATTCACTTGCTAGTGATTTATTCACAGACAATACACGTGTAAATTGTTCTACAATTTCTATTTCCATCCACAGAGAAAAGCACAAGACTAAGAATGGCTCCAGGAGTGGTCATGCTGCACGAATATGTGTAAATGTGTGCAATGGTGTGAATAAGTAAATAATAGACAGTCATAGTCATGCCACTTGCTAACGGAGGCCCTCATATGACTTAAGCGAGGGCCATCTGTTGCACCAGTTGCTCTCCGTGTCATTAGCCCTACCTGAGGGCACCATAACCCCGATGGCTCTTCTGTAACTGCAGATTGTGTGTCTGTAGATTGTGTGTGTGTGTGTGCTCATCCGTCACTAGTTGCCAAGCAGTCCACTCTACAGGGCTCAAATAACCAGGAACCCCAAACAAAGCCATGTGGTGTATATGTGTGTGTGTGTGTGTGTGTGCGCCACGTATTCCATAAATCTGTTTACACAGTCACATTGTGGGGACTCACCTTCCTCATGGGGACAAAATGCTGGTGTGTGTGTGTGTGTGTGTGTGTGTGTGTGTGTGTGTGTGTGTGTGTGTGTGTGTGTGTGTGTGCGTGTCTAGAAATGTTAGTTTCTTCAGCTTTTGTTAGTGGAGAAGGTCCCTTGTGTTTCTAGAAAATCCTAAAGCCTTCCTCCTCACTGTAGCATGCACACACAGCTGCCCACCTGTGCTATTTCAAATGAGCCCTGTTCACATTAGGCGCAGTAGCCTGGAGCAGTAACACCTCATGTAACACCGCCAGTAAAACCCACAGGTATTTATAGGTTGAGACAGTGATCAGAGAATGACTGCAAAAGGAGGAGGAGGGTGGTCTTTTTGTTGTCTGGGTTTTATTGTTGTTGGAGTCTATTTCTGGCTGTCTGCCTCCTTCTGAGTGACTGGACCTTATTGCATTGACACTCAGTGAATTCAGATGCATAATTACTATCTGGTGTTACAATAATATAAGTCACTGCATCTCTTGAGGATTAAACACTAAAGCTCAGGTTCATTTCCAGTGACATTCTCCCTCCCATTGTTGTTTTTATCTACATATTGTATGTAATAGTGAGTTGACGTTGTATTGTATATATATTACAATTATTTATTCATTTGCATGTTGCTTTTAATCACTTGGGTAATCACATTCTGTCACGTCACATTTTATAGTTGTTAGATTGGACTGGATTGTTGGATTGGATTAGACTGAACTGGACCTGATTTATACTGGATCGAACCAGATTTGTTTGGACTGGATAGAACTGGGTTCGCCTCCAAAGCCCTGTATTAGATGTACTGGACTTCTGGATTGGACTGGATTGTCTTGGATTGCATTGGGATAGACTGGACGAGACAAGACTGCATTGATTTTGGTTTCAGTGGATTGGATTAGATTGGACTTGACCAGATCTAGATTTTACATGGATCATTCTTTCATGAGATTTGACCATATTGGATTGGGATGTGCTATGTTTGACTCGAATGGGCAAGACTCAACCAAACTGGATTACACTGTAATGGATTGGAATGCATCGGCCTATATGGGATTGGGTTAAACTGGCAAGGATTGGACTGTATTTTAACTGGACTTGACTAAATTGGAGTGGAATGGACTGGTCTGGACAAGATTTTAATGGGACAAATTGGACTGGATTGGACTAGATTTACTGGACTAATCATGACTTAAATTAGTTTGGACTGAACTGGACTACAGTATATCGGATTGTTATTGGACTGGATGACTGAAATAGATTGGGTTGGATTCGTGTATAGAAATGACTGATTTGCAGACTCTCCAACACATAAAAGGAAGGAAAGACAAAAGACAGAGATGTACCAATATAACAAAAATTAGGTTTCAGTGTTATCTGTGACAGTTAATGCATGGAGTAAAATAAATGCTTCATCTCTCATCTCTCTCTGTGACTCTCCTGGGATCACAGCAATGTTTTGGCCCATCTGCTCTCACAGTGCCTCTATTATGACCTCAGGTTATTTGTAATGTTGGTGAAGTGGGACATGTGTTACAGTATTTGCAATGGCTCAGTGGCCATTCAGATAGACTGATTATCAATACGGGAAATAAACACTACCTTAATCTTTACTTGTCTGTGACTGGGCTGACAGCAGTGGGGGCGTTGCCATTGTCATCTGCACATGAATGGAGCGACATCAGTTTCCATGTTTGTGTTTTTGTGTGCATGCATGCATTGTGTATGGTTTGTATTATGGTGATGACCGGCCTTCCAGTTATGCAGTCCCATTAAGATAAGCCTCTCCTCCACTCAGCCGTGGAACGTCAACAAACAGAGAGGAAAACCTCCTGCTGCGACACACACACACAACACATACAGGCTGGGCTCGGTTTGTTTACTTTTCTGTGGAGCAGTCAGGATGGGCCACGTGTATCTGCTCAGCTGTATGTTTTCATCGACAGATTCCACCATCTCTGATATCTACCTGATAAGATGAGACAACAAATGAAGAGGAGGAAGAGGCACAGAATGGCACACGAATCAAAATGAGATGATACGGAGGAGGTACTTTATGCTGTCTTCTTATTATCTTGAAAATGCACGAAGTATGAGTACATCGTGTTATTTGTTAATAAAGGACTGGTAGGGGGCAAGGCATGTGTGGAGAGCAAAGTTCGAGGTAAGCCTGCAGGCAAGAGGAAAACATGTTATGACAAACAAAATTTTCTCCCTCTCAGCCTCTGCCTCCATCCTTGTGACACTGACATCACTGATAAGGCAAAACACACAAGTGATGTAAGAGAAAGCACCTTACAATTGTTATATTGTGTACATGTGACCTTAAGTAAGCAACAAAAATAAATAAATAAAAATTATGCTATAATAGAAATTACAACAAGGTTGTAGAGAGAGAGAGAGAGAGAGAGAGAGAGAGAGGACAGCCAAGCATGTACAGCAGACATTAGAAAGAAAAATCAGTCTCCCATTTGGTTTCTGCATCTACCACATTGGTGGAGGATTTATGGAGGCAGGTTACCTCATCTTCAGTGACGTAGTGTGTACATGCGAGAGCTTGAAAAGGTTAGGAGCAGGAGAACAGGAATAAGCAATAGGTCCTGCCTTATGCCGCATGGTGTACCTGTAATCATACAAAGAAAAGCTGCTGCCCTGCATGTGACATCAGCTGCTTCCCTTTAGCTCCTTTCATCACTCCTCTGTAACTACAGGCCGTGGACAGAGGGATTCAGCCGGCCTGCTGCATCCAGCCGATACTTGGACCGTTTGGGTTGACATCATGTTCGGCCTCGGCTGCTCCTCCAAAGCCCTGCTGCTTGCAAATGAGGAGAGCATGACTGTGGGAGCAGCACTGTAAGCAACTGCTGTTAATTTATAGCCAATTTTCAATAGTAATCTACTGTATTTATACAATACGGTTGTGTAATGTAGTTTGCAATGCACTGTGGATTTGTCCATTTGAGATAATAGCACAGAGACCCTAACTCTATGTTAATGTTTTAATTTACGGTACTCTACCTGATTTTCTGGACATTGGTTTACGCATGGAGAACATTGGAGCTCGATCAGGCGTCTGAGGTAGTTTTAAATGAAGTTCATTTTCCATCAGGAAAAAAAGTCGGAAAAGAACTTGTGAGGGGACTTTTTCACAACTGAACATTTGAAAAGCAGTTTTTCCTTTCTGAGGACAGATGCTACACACCAACAAGAAGTCGTTCTTCATCTGCATCTACAAATTAGCCGGTAATTAAAAACAACTGCATTTTCTTCAACAGTATCATATTAATAAAGGTAGAATTACCAAAAATAAATACTTGAAAATGGACGCCCAGCAAGCTTGTTGTTTATCTGGTGAGTGTTTTAAAATGTTACGTCAGTGAGGATGAAATTTGAATAGCTCAAACATTTATATTGAAGACAAGATAAAACTTTACCCATCCCACACTTACATTGTTACAGAGAGCAAATCATATAATCATAAAGAGAAGCATAGAAAGATCAAAAGACAATATTAAAAATAATATATATAGTATGTAGGTTATATACAAGAGTTTAAGAATACTATTGCCTAAAAATAGTGTTGACATGTTGAATTGCACGAGTCACATGTGGTAAGAGTCCTGTAGATTTACAGTATAACGCTGGTGTCTCTGCTACAGCATTTGACTGTTATTTTACAGAACAATGATTGACAGCGAGCTTTTAAAGACTGATTGTGCCATTGTGGGGCCTTAATTCTGCAGGGGGGAAAGCGCATTCTCTGACAATGGGGCATGATTTCATTGACAGTATTTTTAGCCCTGTGTTTGATAAGGATTGTGCCCACTGCCCTCTGCATTTGTAGGCTGATTTGGTGCCTTGATGACTGTGGAGTCATGATGCATCTTTGTCCTTGGCTGATGAGTGGGAGTGGGTGGAGGAATGCACCTAAAAATCACTCAAAAAGAGAGAGCAGGATAGAAGTACTATAGATCGGCTTTCTTATGCTTTGTGATGAGAACAAAGTTGATCTATTTATCTTTGTTTCTGTTATGTTTTGTCATCATTTGTGCTCCTTAAAGTACCAAAGGTGTTCAGTTTAAAACATGTAACATCCCTTTGGATTTGATATTGTCTTGTATATCCATATTGTTTGGCATCTCCTGCAGTGACCTCAATATCGCAGGTTGATAATTCATAGTAGTCTGAGAGTGGATCTGAACTGTTCCCCAACAGCAGGAAACAAACCTGCAGAGCATTTTTTTTTTTACCTGCTTTCCAAATGCTCAGTCATTATTGAAAAAAATCAGTCAGCCTTATGACTCAGCGGCTGAAGTTAGACCAGGAGAAAATACTCCTGGGACTGAGTATGGAGGTATGTCTTCCAGGTGCAGTCACGCACAGGCAAAGTTAGTTGCATTCGTCACTCAGAGAGCTGCTAAAGTTAGATTGAGACGTAGCCTTTGCACTGTGTTGGATTATGAGTCACAGACTCAAATAAGCTGTTTGCAGACATGCACGGCATGCAGCAAAGAATCTCATCTGTCCCTTTGTTTGACGAAGGCCCCCTGGGGCCTTCAGTAATAATCTCTGGATGAATTCCCGGAGGAGAATATGGGAAGTTGTCCTATGACAACATAAACAACACCAGCTCAACAGCGTTGCAGCATGGTTTGGTTGATAGAGAAGTGTGTTGTCCATGGAAGGAGAAGGCATTGAGATATTCTGTGCCCCGCTGCCACATACTTTAACCAATACCAATGAACTGTTGAACAAATGATCATGTTGTTAACCATTAGTGACATGACTGTTACATTTCTTGAGTCCAGCAGTATTTTACTGCTGTGATTTTGAGTTGTTCTTTCCTCTGTTGAATATCAATATATACTAGTGTAACTGACTGCATTTCTCTGCCATCATGATGATTCAGATTCAGATTCAACTTTATTGTCATCGTCAGAATGCAACACAGAGACAACGCAATGCAGTTTAGCATCTAACCAGAAGTGCAAATAGTCATAATATCCAAAAAATATATAAATACATGTAAATAATGCAAGTGGCATGAAGTATAACCTGTATAAACAGTATGAGGTAGGTGCAGGTAGTGCAGGTAATTTCTATTAAACCATAAAAACATGTGCAACACGGTATGTAAAGAGGTGAGATGTGCAACAGGTATTAAGTGGGGTAATGAAAGTAATGAGTGGCAAATTCTTTAAAATTCAAGCAATTGTCTCATTAAATGACTAGAAACTACCAAAAGTAGTGAAGTTACACCGTTACTAAATGGCAATATCAATAACTAAGCAGGGTGGGGTTACCAAATGGTCAATTACCGGCAACTCTCTGATTTGTTGGCACTGAAACATACAAAAAAAAATTAAGCTAAACAATAAAATGCTGCAGTATAAGTATAAGGGACAGCACATTCATCTGTGAAAACATGTCAGATCTTTGCTTTCAGGAATACCATTTGTTCACACGGCTTCTCTTCCGAAGGAATATCTGTATACAATGCATGCCTGAGCGTGAAGCAGGGTGCTGCTGAACAACCTCTCGGGGATGAACGGCAGACAAAGGGAGAGTCTGTTGGCGCGGTCCCACCTTGGGATGCAGGTCTGAACATGAGGGGGGATCATCTGAGGTGAGAGAAGGTCTGGCAGATGCCGTGAATCACTTCGGACAGACGGTATGGCTGCAGACGTCTCGTACTGATTCAGTCTTAGCTGTCTTCTGAAAACCTCCCGACTGGATCTGGCCGCAGGTATAAATATAGACAGTTGTCATAGCAACATCTGTATAGGTGGCTGGCAACATCCATGTCTGTCAATCTGGCTCAGACTCATGGAGATGTGAGATTAGATAAACCGTGTAGGTGTGTGTGTGGAGGGTGCTTTTTTCAGAAGAGTCAGCACCTTCTTCTCCTCTTGCACTTTCTTTAGTTTTGTGTCTTACAGGCAGTGATGGCGTGCAGGTAACTGGCAAATAGGTGAATACAGATCAAAACCCGGTTAAACTGATGGGATATTTCATTGCAGATTTCAGTGTCAGTGGACATGTTCTCTTTTGACCTGGTAGCTGTGATTATGCTGAGAACCTGTACGTATGCTTTTCAGATGTGCCAACAAAAGGCAAATGTTCTGCTGCTAATGTACTGCCCATATCTTCAATCATCAGGACTGTACATTCATTTGTTCTGGTTGCACAATGGTTTGCAGTACACTGCAGAGCTGAAGGCCACAGTCAGCATACGAGCGTGCTCACAGTGACAATGCTTACATGCTGATGTTAAACAGGTGTAATGTTTCCGCTGTTCGCCTTCTTTGTTTAGCATATTAGCATGTTAACATTCGCTTATTAGCAGTAAACACAAAGCACAGCAATGGATGATGGGAATGTCATTGGTTTTGAACGTATTTGATCATGAACCAAACTACCGGACACACTGACGTCTTGGTCACTTGGTGATGACACTACATGAAAAGTTATGGGATCATAAATGTTACCACTCAGCATGACTTTAAATAGCACAAGCATACAAAAGATGTGCACAAGTTTGTTTCCCTGAGGTTAGATTTCACCCACAAAACAAAAATATGATGAGAACATGAAGACTAAAATAAGTTCTGACTCCTCAAGTGACAGGACGTTGACATGACGCTTCGGATGAAGTTGTACAGAGCGCGCACACACACACACACACATTCACACTCACACATGATGAGGATGTCACTGTGTTCCCCAGGCAGAGTCAGCGAGGGATTACCCTGTGAGAACACAGTAAACCTGTTAACCTGCAAAACAGCACCGCAGTGATTCATGTATCCACCGCACCACTGAATATAAAGCACATGTTTGCTGTAGAGTTTCCAGCGGGCAGCCATTGCATCATGGCAGAGTCTCTTTTTTGAAAGATCAGCGAGTACAGAACACTCGAACGAGGAACTGATCCTTTCCCCCCATCCGTTTGTCACTCTGCATCTGCTGCACTTTTGAATGTAGTGAATATCAACCCTGCTGGCTCTCTGTGCCTGACAGGAGAGGAGTTTCTATTTTTAAAATGTGGAACAAACTGATCTTTTTTAAACCACAGACCTACATACAAACCACATACAATGGATTCACTAATAATAACAATCATTCTAATATTAAATATCCTGTCTATTCTTTGGCTAAAACAAATTGTTATCTACCCCCCCCCCCCTTCTTTTTGTGCAGGGTGTTAACTTGGAGGACAACATCCACGTATTATGTTGACAGATCATATTGACACCACACAAGGATCTTTTACCCACAATAAAATATCTTGTTCCCAGAAGTCTGCGCTGATCGATACTGTTTTTTCAACAATGGACAGATGACAGATCCAATGTGAGAGTCACTTGTTGGTATTACAGCCAAATCTGCAGTTATCCTTAGCTCATTAAGCATCGTTCAGTTCATTGTTGTGGTGGCTTGACCTGAAACTTTTGCTTCACTCCCACCGTTATCTGTCATCAGTGCTGTTTCTAGCCATATCAAACAGCTATTCAGAAAAAAAAAGCCTTTTGTAAGCTACCAGTTCAATGCCAAACACAGTTAGCGATTAGCTGCTGAACATAGTGGAGGATCCTTCAGGAGCTGCTGGACAGCAAAACAGAAACACAACAGAGACACTCGTCATTGAACTTTGAATGGCATACTTTCGGTTTGGTTGCAGCTGATCACAATACCCTGAACTGAAATGCTAAAACCTTCGTAAAGGAAACTGAATTTTCTGCACAGGACGTTGCGTCTTGCATGGCGAATTATTTTGCCCTTCCTTTGTTTGTCAGCAGACTACCTGAGAAACACCCTGTGGTTAACATTTTGGTCTTTGTCCAGGGAATCTCTCGTCAGACTTTGGAGGTCAGGATGAGGCCACCATGATTAGACATAGTGAGGCAGGGGTTCCAAAACATCAAGTGTTCATACATTTGCAGAAAAAGTGTCTCCGGGTTAATGTTTGGCTATGAACACTGCAAAATCTGAACTTCTCCAAATTGAATATAGAGAGTATTCAGCATCCAAGTAGTATCTACACAGCTGCGTTTCAGTGTAAAGTAAATTCAAATGTAAATTTGCTGAGATGTGATGAGTTTGAAGTTTCAGAAATCTTATAAATGTATATTAATTTGGTTCATTTCATACTGTACATTCTGTCATACAATCACAGGGTTGCCAGACAGAAATAAAGCTTCATTCCTGGAGCAGTGTCTGACCGAACAGATACAACTTATTCCTTAAAGCCAAACATCACTTGTCCTCAGCAGTCATCGCTATGACCACCGCTTCCATGGCAACGTGGTATAGTTCGCTGAAGCGGCGTGGTCAGACCTCATTAAAGATGAACTCTAAATGTGAGCATGAGCTACTTACAATTCATGTGAGGACTAAATGTGCGCGGCTGTGCTGACCTCTTTCTCTTTTTACCTCACTCTTTCCATTGCACACTGCAACTCGCTAATAGCTTTGAGAGGTATGGTCAGACATGATGGGGAGGATATGCGGGTGACTACTTTTTAGCATTTACGTAACTCTCTCTCTCTGTCTCTGTCTCTCTCTCTCTCTCTCTCTCTCTCACACACACACACACACACACACACACACACACACACTTGCTCTATCCCTGTGTGTCCATAATGATTAAGCTTAATGAATGCCACACAGAATAACTATATACCTCGACTGCTGGCAGAATGGACAGATTTGAACTTTCTTGCAGGTTTAATTTACTCATGCCGTGTCCCCATGCATGGTGTGGAATAATGACTCTCTCTGAAGCAAATGCACAACTAGTGTGGCGTTATATCATCATGTAACTCCTTAAAGTGTGCAGAAGCAGATGCGACTTTGCTCTAGGAGGCGCAGCTTTCGTTTTATTTACTTATTTTATGTGGCTTTTTAATTGTAATTGTGTCTCACCTAATTTTTTCTGCATGGTGGCTGTTAACGCACTGCAGTTAGTAGTGTACTCTATCTACAGTCTATCTGTCCACCCATGTATGTGTAACAATGACCATGCTCTCTCCCCACCCAAGGAGTCGTAGGTGGCAAAACTTAACCAATACTTGACTTAAAGGGATCCTTTGTAACACTCGGCTGTGGCCACTGTGTCCACAACTGCTAACCCTTACAGCATAACAGTTGATCAGTGACTTCAACAGCTCCGATCTCTAGCTCCAGCATCTCTGCCACCACCCCGCCTAGCCCCTTGCCTCCACCTGCCTCAAGCCCTCAACCACCATCACCATGCTTCACCTGTGTCTCCATCACCACGTGCCCTCAATGCAAGTTCTCACACCATCTGAGTGCTGTGTACTCCAGCATATCTATGAACTATTCACCACCTCGGGCCTCACCTTCTGTTGCCTGGACCTCCCAGGTGTGAGTTTCCTGTGTACCTGGAGTCTCCACTCATTGCTCATTTAATAAGTTCCTGTTTTACCCTTCTCCCTGTCTGCGTGTATTGAGTCCAAATCCTACCCAAGCATAAGAAGTATTAGTTACCATAAGCTACTGGTCATTTTTGTCCTGGTGAGATGTGTTTTGGAACAAAAACACCTCAGCCTGCTCACCTTGTCACCTTTTTCTCAATGATGGAGGACAATCTAAGAATACTATGAAATACTACCTTCTGTTAAACTGTTTTGCGAGAGACCTTCTGTGACAGAAAGCCATTGTAAGCCGCCCATACTGAGGAATTCCTTTTCACGGATGGAGACTGATACAAGTTACACACAAGTCTTCTTTTACAGCTACAAGTCACAAGCTGGAGCTGGTGAGCTGAGGATTTCAGTGCTCTAATCCACACGGAGCTAATATTCCAACCTTGACACCTTTCAGAGTTAATAGGTGAGCAAGTGAATGAAGAACTGAGTGAAAGAATCGTCCGACAGACCGATGAATATCTAGAGAGGCTAACACAATTATATGAGTTCCCATGAGACTAACTACAACCAAGGCAGCTGTGCAATAAAAAGAAAAGTGTGGTGTAGAAAGAGTTGAATTTATTCTGGATCTTCAAATTTCAAAGTCAAACTGGGTGAGGGAGCCCTGAAAACCAAGCTATCATAGTCTTTTTGCTGCTAAGCACTAGAGTTACACGTGCACACAGACCCTCACAGACAGTATTATAGCATCCCACCCACCCACACACAAAATACATATCCAAACTCGCAAACACACACAAAAGACTCACCCACACAGTGAATGAGAACATTCCTCCCTCCTTAATATGGTTGGTGGAGGCAAACATTGAAGCAGACAGGACTGTGTGAGAGCTTTTATCAAACTCAGGGTTCCTGCAATCATGAGCTAATAGAAAGGTGTTGAAAATGATTTTGGAAAGATTTCATCCGAGAGAGACCTTCTGGTGACCAAATGTAGCGCTGGCTGCAAGGCATCAGAAATCAGTTCGTTTGACATCTTTAATTGATCTTTTTTGCGTTATTTTACATGATTTTAACTTCTTGTGTCTCTGCCTCAATGTCATAATAACTGCTAAGAAATGACAAGCAGCCACCACAACTTCAGACTGGAAAGTGTCAAGGACGAAAGGATAGACATCTTCAAGGAGAAAATGATGGACTAAGTTGACTTAAGGAGAGACACAAGCAGACAAGGGTAAGACACAGAGACTCCAGGCCTTGGTTATGAAGACAGTAATGGGTATCATTAGATTCCCAACATGTCTGTGCCGTTTGTTTCCCCTCATGCTCATCCCTGCAGTAAATGAATCCATTTGAAACGAATATCAAGACTGCCATCCAAGAATGAAATTGGAGATAATGGAAGATAACTTTTTACTACCTGGAATGAGGTCAGCTCTGATCTCTCAGTGAAATAGTCAAAATTGCTCCAGTTTAAGTTCATTCGCAGCTCGCTTCCTCCACAGTGTCACACTATAAAGCAGTAATCCGTAGAAGTAATGGTCAAATCCTGTGACCTGTGACTGGTGTTGATTCATTTCATTTTATCCCACCATATCTTTGAATACACGATCTTTGTATGCCTACTACACTACATGTGTAAAATATGCACATTTCCCAGACATCACACCTGTCCTCTAACCGTTCCTAATTCAGTCCATTTGCATTCATTGACCTCCTCATAACATAAGATTGACAGCATCAAAAAATGTACGCTTCATTTTGCCCCCTTTCAGTCAGATACACTTACATCAGGGTGCTGACGACAGCAAGTTCTAAATTAGTTCCTCCTTTCTTTGAGGGAGGCTTTTATAGACGACAACAGAAGGTGAGCCTTTTGTAAACATGAAGGAAGCAGTGTTAAGGAGAGAGAACGGCTCTTTGCCAATCTCCTGAACACACACAGGTCTTTGCCACTACGTTTGGTGTTCAGGATGACTTGTCGTTGCAGTCTGCCATGTGACAATAGCAACCATAGGCACCACAGTCAGGGAAGCAATAAAGGTATCTGAATCCCCTGCCTTACACACCTCTTCACCAGCAGAGAACAGGAAGATCAGTGAAGAGGAACAATACTGGAGCAACATCAGCATCACAGTCTGATTATCTGACACCTTCAGAGTCGAGGTCAGAATGCTTTGGTCTGACCTCCATATACATCAAGTGTTTCCGCATAAAAAGAAATAGTAAAATACTTAAAAGTAAAAGCAGCAAATCTTCACATTTGTGAAGCTGGAACCATGAAATGACAGGATTTATCAGTGGATCAGAATTTAAGTAATTTTCTGTCCGTTGTCTAATAAACACTCTAAGCTGCAGTCCTCAGTGAAGTGGGAGCCCTGCATTGAGAATCCATCACCTGGAAATGATTCAGTCATGTACTGTTATGGCGTCACATTGATAAGTCATCCTTTGAGTCCTTTTCATGCTTCGGTTCTCAGTTCTCGGTCTGATTAAGAGATGTATTTCGTTACAGACTCCCCAAAACAAGCATGAATAAAATGTATGTAATGAGCTGAGAGGTCATTTTAAAGTTCTCAAACACTATATTTTGAGCTCCAGTTTTCTTGCCTTTCTGTACGTCCATCTAACCTAACATCGGTTTATGGTTTCCTGTATTGTAGGAGCATTTACACCTCAAGGTGAGGTGGCAACTGATGCATTTGAGCATATTCTGCAGCTGCA
Organism: Chaetodon auriga; assembly: GCF_051107435.1. Classification (NCBI taxonomy): domain Eukaryota; kingdom Metazoa; phylum Chordata; class Actinopteri; order Chaetodontiformes; family Chaetodontidae; genus Chaetodon; species Chaetodon auriga. The sequence goes on from NC_135093.1 coordinate 17,608,284, forward strand.
ATAGCGCTTGCAAAAGTCCCTCTGCTCTTTCATAATGCTTCAATTACTTTGTGAATGTTGAATTTTGAGTGTAGCACAGAAGGTAATAGCAAAAAAAGGGACCTAATCATACTCAGTATAGATGTGGTATTTATTTTTTTCTGTTTCCTGAACAGCCTTTTTGTATAATCTGCACTCACCCAATGCATACCTTCCCTACATCATGTTTGCTTTTTGTTCTTCCAGTTGTTACTTTACTTTACTCCCAAGCTCCAAGACATTCCTCTGTCACACCAGAGGACTTCCACTTCACTGTCATTTGTTCAAAGCCAACCTACATTCCCTTCGTGTCACTCAAACATTACACATCTCATAGGCTTTCCAGCTGTTTTTATTTACGCACTGAAATAACTGAATTGTCACAATTGTTCACAGATCACCGCTCGCTTCCCTCTCAAAGGACAACCTTACCCTATTCACACAGGATGAAGAGCACAACCTTGGCATAGTTTTGAAAATCATGAATTGAAGGCACCTCATCACTTTACTTTGCACAATAAATGTAAAGCTTTGACCCAGATAGAAACGTTGATGCCAATGTAGTGATACCATTGAATAGTCAAAACTGTATTGATCGACAATACTGAACTCCAGACCTTGAGAAATGCTTCGTACACTCCAAAGGCTGCATTTTCCACATTATTATTGCGTGCGAGCTTCGTTTCGTTTCATTTCGTTTTTTGTGTATGTTTCTGCAAGTTGTAACGGGGAAAACACCAGCAGAGGACGAGCGCGTCATCAAAGTTTAATTTGATTGCCATTTTTCCCCATTTCACCCTGGAAATTTAAGTTCACCTGGAGTATTGTTTCACAATAACAGAACTCCCAGTGGTTGAGTAGCTAAAACGCCAACTGATTTTACTTTATAGGTCACACTTAAACTGCTTTTTCATTTTCATGTTTTTTTTTCCGTGCATTTTCACCAACACCTTTTATCATTGGAAGCTTTTTTCTGAGTTGTCCTCAATTCAGAAAACCCCGTTACTGTAAACAGCAGTGAACAGTGTCATTTTGTGACTTTTGTGCTTTTAATAAACCCCTCGACCAAAAAAAGCTGAGCATTGCATCGTGCATGTCAAAAACTGTGTGTTAATAGTGCAGTGTGTACTGTACTAAATCCTGGAGATGTATAATAAATGAAAATTTCAGAGTTCATAGTGTATTTACGTCATTTTACTCCATTATTATCGAAACACTTACCCAGAGCTAACATGATGCTCAGTGCTTTGACTCATGAAGACGAGAGCAACGTACACCAGGAGCTGTAAGATGAGTTGAGAGTCAGAACTGGCCAATCAGGGGCTTTCGTGCATTTTTTTTTTTCCTCCTGCCAACAGAAAACAGTTCGATCGATTGTTGTTTCTCTCTGTCCTCAGACCTCACAGCGACACAGATGCTGAGCTGCTGCCTCTGGACATAGATTTTTGTAAGAAATTGATGGCTCCGGTCCAAAGCACGACGTCAAGATAGTCAGTCATGCATTAACACTCAGATGCCTACATCATGCATGATAAACACACCCCCCACACACACACACCGTGTCTTTGAGTTGTAAGAATACTTCGAAGCCTCGAGGCCTCTGCAGGAAAATGAGATCACGGTTGCAAAGGAAATGAGAGATGAGTTCACAGGGTCTGGTTATTGCAAATGTTTGCCTCAGCAACGAAAATAATGAAAATTAAGATGCTAAATAAATCCAACAGCTGACACAGCATGCCTAATATTGCATACCACCATTGTATATATTACACGAGAGATTTTATCTGATTAGCGGTTATCCAAACACAAAGGCACATTTCTCTGCGGAGATTTGTTCCGTTGTTTGTCGACGACAGGAAATGACCTGTGTCTTGCTAAGCGTGTGAATTTAAATGAGATGAAATCATAAAACCCCAGTTTGATGGACCACAAAATTGAAATCCATCCATTACATTTTGTTTTTTTTCTTCATCTTTATCCTAATTTGGAAATAGTAACCAATTCAATCAGTCATTCACTAACATTAAAGTAAATCTAAAATGTTAATTCTCTTCACTTTGTAAGCAATTCTAAACTACAGTGATACCTCAGCTGGTTTAACCCAGTTTGGGGCATATTTTTGGAAACAGTCTAAGCCTGTGAGGGCTTTTCCCAGCACATCACAGGCCTGTGCAGCCTACAAACACACAAGACACTCTTTCTCCTTTTCTCCAACACATAGCATTGGCTATTTAGACCAGCATTAGCAAATTTAGCCTCTGCCCCTTGACAACATTCAGCATCCTGTCAAGGATTCCACTCACTAGTAAGTCAACTTAGCAAGCTAACATTAGTATTAATGCCTGCTCAGTCCTGCACACTTAACTCTGTGCCCCTTCCACATTATAGAAGTATTCAAGTAAAAAACAATAATATAAATGAATTGAATAAGTGAATTTCTTACTTTACCTACTTTAGATGTACTAACGTAACTACACTGAGAGCCTTCTTGAGTGTACTTCCAAAACTTTGCAATTAAAGAGTGCGATCATTAAGCGTCACACAGACCATTCATGTGGCAGATGTGGGCGTTCTCATCAGCCCTGTGATTCACTTTGCGTTGCGCAACAGCCATGGCAAGAGCATCCTGTCTGTGCTCAAGGTCTGATGTACAGTAATGTTTGTCTTCCCCGGGTGATTCAGACGTCTTTTAAGCAATCAAAACATAATGTCATGTCTGTTATGTAAGAGCATTTTTGCTCCTCTTGTCTTCTAATCTACAGCTCAAAATTGTTCCTTGTCCACTCAGACTCAGTAACCATGTGGGTCTGAGCACCGTTCAGGTGATGATGAGGTAATCAGGAACAATGGGAGAAAATGACAATTAGAAGGACACACGCTGAAGCTTAAGTGTTCATGATCGATGAGGTAACTTGGTATGTGGCATGGCATGAGGCAGCTGAAAAGATAAGCTGCAGTTTGGTACGCTACCTTGCTGAAACTGTGAACGTTGACAGGTTTGGGAGACGCTGAAGTGAAAATCCGATGAAATTAACTGACAATATGCTTTCCTGTAATGACAACTGTTCAATTAACATCAACGTGCAGCTTCTGTGTTTCAGGTTTTGCAACGGCTAAAGTCTGCTGAATAAATCCTGAAGATTATCACTGGATATGAAAGTGATGTAATATTAGAAGAAATCCAGATTGAGCTTGTGTAAATCGCTCCTTGCTCATGTTGCCATGTCTTATGAGATTCTGCTTTGTCCTTTTTGAATGTTTTCATGCTGGGAAGCTGAATCAGCCTCCTGAATTTTAATCCATATTATAACAAAAGCTTCCACAGGAGCCAATCTAAGAAGAGCATGAGAGCAACAAAGAAGTGAGTGGCCACAGATGACCACGGCGTATCCTGTGGTGGATGTTCCTTGACAGCACATGACACAGACGTGGCTGATTTGCTTCAACACAGAACAACTCTGTGAATATCGCGTAGACAGCTCCTTGAGTAATCCCCATTTTGCTTAGTAACTGTAATTTAACAACACAGTTTTTCACATTAAAATAACAGATTACAGTTCCATTTGATGTAACAAGTCGCTCCTCGACATCGTCTCTGCATGAGGGCTTCACAGGAAACCATGCTGCATGCAATCCAACAACACTGTTTATCATTTTTACTCATTGACATCAGCCTCACTGTTTATTGTTCATTCTCCTGCAGCTGTTTTTGGGCTTTATTATATCACTGCTAATGAAAACCAAACATTTGCTTTTGCTGCTAGTTCACACTGAAAGCGTTTAATTGGTAATAAATTTCTCTTGCTGCCGTGCTGTTGTGTGGGAAAGAACTTCCTAAGTGCAGCTTTGACATCAGATCACAGTTGTTTGACTTCACTGTGAACCCCTACGACACTTACCCCCTCTGGGCTTTAAAGGTGGCTCAGAAAAGTTTGCTCCTTTACAGAGGATGCTACTCAGGATTCACATTATTCGTAGCTGATTCCAATCTTGACCCAGTTTGACTGAGAAAAGCAAAAAGTAGCTCAAAATTGGCTCAAAAACCTCTGCAGCATAATGCACCTCTTCACTGTCCTCCACTGTGCCCAGTATGTTCCAAACCCAATTTCGCCCTCACACTCTACATTGTATAATGTTACACATTTTGCATGTCAAAAATATCAATGCATTCAGTTGGTTTAAGGGGAAATTATGTAGCAAGACAAGAGGAAACACATTGTTCTCAGGGGGTGGTGGACCAGGCCTGAAATAAAATGTGACGGCCAGTAAAAGGTTTATTTGGAGTTTATTTTTCTGTCCCAGTCAACAACAACGGACAACAGCCTCAGCTCAGAACGCATGTGATTGAAATTATGCAGTGCAAACAGACGGAGAGATTGTGTGCACGCACAGGAGCACCAGTACATGCAAGGGCTTATTCAACGAAGCACACACAAACACCACGACATGTTGTTCCATCATAATTATGCACTGTAACATACTGTATGTTGCTCTTTGTGCTCCCGTCCGATTACACTGTACTTTCATGTCCACTCCGTACGTGAAGCTCTTGACAGTAATTCCCACGCTGTGCAGCTCCATACGGCTACTAGGCCCTGTAGAAATGTGTCGCCTCAGACACTAGGGACATCTACCACTCCTCTTCCAAACACACACAAGCATTGTCACTCAGCCACTACTGACGTAGGTAAGTACCACACAATTTGTGCTTTCAGCAGTCAGATGTTTCTAAACTAATTTCACATGGAGGATCAGTACTGTTGTTGCATTTTAAACAGTTTGCGTAATGTCTTTGCATAATTGGGACAAAGTGTTTGTTTCTGTGTGAGTTTCACAGTGTCTCTTGGCTACAAAGAACCAGGGCAAGAGTATAGGTGTGTGTGTGTGTGTGTGTGTGTGTGTGTGTGTGTGTGTGTGTGTGTAAGCCAGTAAGTGTGTTTGTATTGTGTATTTTGTAATGTGTGCTAGAGACAAGAGAGAGGTAGCAGGAGGAAGAGAGATGCTTCTGTGAAGTCACTGGCTGGTAAAAAGTGTTTTTGTGAGTGAGTGAGTGAGTGAGTGAGTGAGTGAGTGAGTGAGTGAGTGAGTGGGTGAGGTAGTCAGTCAGTCAGAGAGCAAGTGGGTGAATGCATGAATGAGTGAATAAGTGAATGCACAAGTCACTGAGTGAGTGAGTACAAACTTCAGCATCTGGACACCCTGGCCACCAAGTAGCTGAACACAATCTGTGAGCAAAGAGATTGGAAAGTGAGCGAGTGGATGAGTGAAAGAACCAACAAGTGAGTGCACGAGTGAGTGAGTGAATGTGAAAACCATTAAATGAGCGATTGCATCAATGAGTGAGTGAGGCTTTTATGCTCAAGCATCAACCTGCAGAGCCTGCACGATGCAAGAGGCGCAGCGTAAAGTCGGCGAGTGAGCGCGGGAAATAAAGGCATGATCTGAGATCCGAGGCGGGAAGTTCATGTGTGTTTATTTTGGTATGTGTTCGTGTCAGAGCGAGACACAGACAGCAAGAGAGTGAATGAGACCGCGCTAACTCTGCCAGCGAAGCCAGATCGAAGGCTGCCACTCTGTACTCGCTGTGACTCATTCTGTTTCTCAGACTGGCCGCCAGAATTAAAGGCCTCTTTGTGACCAGCCTCCGTCAGTGCTGCTGAGGCGTGCCATTGACAGGCTCGTGAAATTACTATGATTAAATTAGAAAACCGCGTTAATCTCCTTCCCTGGGCGGGCTGGAGAGAGTCTCCCACTGAGGGGTGACGCATGTTTCCTGGTGACAAAGTAGGAAAGGACTGGGAAGTAGAAGTGTCTTTGTTATCTCTCACATTGAGTCCTACTGGGTGAACACGTTCCGTGGTGTGTAACTGTGATAAGGTGTCACCTTTAATATGTTTAATAGGGGACTGTCAAGATTTCCTCAAACTAGTGTCCTTTTTTTTTTAACAAGGACTGCAGTAATAATAAGTGCATTCCAACCTAATTATAGCTCATTCCAACCAAATCATGCTTTCTTATGAATGTCTGCCACAGCGTCTTTCTGGTCATATTCGTTGGAAATGGCCAATTCAGCGTCAGACTGCCACTGACGCAGGCATTTCTTCTCTTAATGTGACAGTTAATGATCCCACATGAGACTGGATGTGTGCAGAGGGGAAATGTCTTTGTCATTTCCCATCATCTGCCCCTACAATCACGCGGAAGCCATCAGCTGGATCGATCCACAGTGGCAAGGCCACTCTTTGTTTACATTCGGCGGTCCGTCATCGCAGCTCGCCTCATTTGCACTGCGAGGACGGGAGTGAGGGTGGAGGAAAGGCCAGAGTGTATGGAGGGAAAGATGTGGAAAGAGGTCAGGAGGCGGGGACAAAGTAGCTCAGGCTTTTTTGGAATGAGTGGAGAACAGATGATGAGAAAAGGTATGCCTCAGTTGAATCACGTCACAGGTGGTCCTGCTACGTCTGAAGGCGAAAGTGGTGTGCCTGATCCAAATGACCCATCTCAACTCAGTTGCACTCAAAGGCATCGTTTCAGACTTGCAATAGCTGTTTTTAAAATAAGACTCAACACCACACTGACATAGAATAGAATCATTGACTGACATGGCAAACTTTAGCAAACAGTCGGCTCTTTCCGCATTCAGCAGGCACAGAACAGCATTAGGACTCCTTTTGAGTTGTCTGTCTGGAAACTTGAAGACTGAAGACATTCATCCTCCTTTTAGCTCTGTTTTCAGTCTCTAATCTAGTATAATTAGATTAGAGATCTAATATAATTTATCCTTTCATACTATGATACATATCCAGAGTATCATGAGGATTTATGCCTACAAGAAAGGTCAGAAATCTTTGGTTGGGCGTATGATGACGTTAGCCATAAACCAAGAAGAGCCTCTCCCACATGGGCCATGAAATTCTGTCATGAATTTTTTGGACTTTTATTATCACTTATACATGAAGAGTGGCTGCGTAGGCTGAGGCACACATTAAATGTGCTGTCTGCTTTGATCACTGTCCTTTGAATTATGTCACTGAAGGCCTTTTTTAATGGTCCATTCATAATCTCTTTATGCAATTAACTCCTTTGTTGTCTTTATTGTCCCGTCCATGCAGTTGCCACGAAGCTGTCACAGTGATCCCGCTGTGTACTTGCTCTTTGCCTCCAGTTTAATGGGAAGAAGTTCGAATTAAAACTGATTAAACACTTCAAAATAAATAAAGAATTAAATTAAGCCTTTACTGCATCACTGCAGTAGCAGGTAGCAAATTAAATCTAATGAAGCTTTCTCTGTTTGTTTCATTGTCAGCAGGGAAAAGGATGAATGAGCAGCACGTGCGTCCACCTCCTGTCCCAAAACAACAACATCCGTTACTACACATCATAAACTTAATCTGTTTAACCAATGACGTCCTTCCTCTTGGATTACAAGAAACTCCTGAATACGCACACTATCAGTACATCTCGTTGGCAAATATTATGCAGCCATATATTACTGTAACTGACTCGTATTTGGGGATCGACATGTTCTTTGTGTAAGTTAATTGGTGTAAATGAGACTGAGTTTATTGATTTGATAATCCACGGTTGTCATAAATTGGTGGACGAGTCACAGTATCAAATAGTGATGAGTTTTAGGATTACACATTATCATCTGTGCTAATTCAGTTGAGCTGACGAAAGCAATAGCAGGACTGTCCGAGACAAGAGGATGATCTCCATTGTTTCCTTTGATAAATTTGCTTTGCCCATCAGTTTCCTGTGCTGCATTATCTGATTCCTCGCTGTTGAGCTCTGTTGCTGTTGCCGAAATGTCCGACAGAGACCAGCTCACCGAGCCTAACGGCACTGGGAAAAGAGACCAGATTAGTTTTCACAACTGGCTGCAGATGGAAGGACAGATGGATGATTGAACGGGCCGGTGAATGAAAGATAACAGAGGGAGGGGTGGATGGATAGGTAGCTGAAAAACAGATTTATGATGCTAAATATTCCTCATGAATGCAAAGACTGATTTCACTTTCACTACACAGGTGCATTCTGTGCAGGGTGGATACATAGTTAGGTCACAGAACTACAAAGTAATTTTGCATATTAGACTGAAGCCTGTTGAAAACCAACACAGGTGGTCTAAAAAAGTTGTAGCATCTCGCATATAAAGACATCCTTAGCATCTAGCTGGTGAACATAGTGGAGCATTTCGCTGCTAAAGAGCCAGATATTTCCTTTAGGGGTTCGTGGAGACCAATACAGAAGTAAAAGGAGAATTATTATTGGAAATCTGACTTCAGATGAATGAATGTTGCTCTGTAGGCGACCTGCTGGATGTGTGATCGAGCAACACTTTGCTAGACATTTCACCATCTCAAGCTAGAAGGTGATGACGTATCAGTGTTGTATTCACAGCTGACTTTCCGTGCCCCCAAGTGCCCCGAAAAATCAATTACAGCAGGTTTAAAAATAAAAAGTCAGTCAGTCTTGTTCACCTTCTGTTCAGGTCAAAGATGTCTTATGGAGGACCAGATTGATACCCTCATTCCCCTGTTTGCTGCTGGCACTGCAGTGGCTTTGTTCTTTGTGGGTGTCTTTGGTTCCATTAACTGTTGACAGCAGCATGACAGACCGACTAAAATTCAAAAGACAAGCAGACAAACAAAAAGTACAGGCAAGGACACTGCACAAGCTTAAAGCACACGCACACATAGACACACACACTGAACGAATGAATGGGTCAAGAGAGAACGGATCCTGTGACCATGAAGGCTTCAGTCATGTCATGAGACTTTTTTTTTTTGGAATGGCCTCCTCTTTTAAAATGAATCCCTTGCTTGTTTTCCTGTCCTCCCCACCTACACTGTGAACACAAACCATCTTCAATCAGAAGAAATCAAACATAAACTCATGTGTTATTTCATTTGAAGCTTCCAGTTGTTGCAAAAGAAGCCTTTGTGTGCCGGGCAGCAACTGAGTTGGTTCTGAATTACAGAATAGACAATGTTGTGGATGGGGTGCCATAGTTTGCACTGTGAAGCTCCTCCAATCCAGCAGATGGTGGGAATGCAACACTTGGATTCCAACCACCATAAAATTTAACAGAAGAAGAAGACGGCAGCCACTGGCAATGGCCGTAACTCCCACCTTCAAAGAAACGTCAAACCTAGCCCGAGCAGAGGTCAGGACTTTTCTCTGATAAGTGGCCCCAAGATGTGCTGTGACTCGAAACTCATGATGAGCACACTGAGATGTGGTGCAAGATACATCGTATCACATCCACGTCTAACAGACAAGACAGATGTGTTTTATACAGGCTCAAAGAATCATCCATTATCTGATAAGGAGCACACAAATGTTGCATAAGCTAATACTTAAGAACAAGCTTGTCAAGCGAAAACAACATTCTCCCACTCGCTAAATGGTGAGACATGTTGAACAACAACAAGCTCTGTGTAGTGTTTTTCTCCAAGCATTTCATAAGGCTGAACACACACTTCTTCTGTTTGCCCGTGTTGAGGATTTTGCTTAGTTTTCTTTTGTACAATCATGCTTTAGTTTGTCTTTAGTCATGTTTGTGACTCCTCATGCCTGCCAGCTCGGTCACTAACAACATCCCTGTCTATGACATTTGGTTCCCAACCTTTTGAGCTCGTTGCCCTTTAAGGTGAAGCAGCATTTACGCACTAATCCTCTTCACAGATTGCATTGATAAGATGCAACAGTTCTGACAATGAATATTATACATTCCCCTCGGATGGGATGATGGGTCGAAAATCAATAAATCAATTTGACTTTGATATTATTCCTGAATTTATAGCAGTATTAATTGATTTTTTTTTTTTTTTTTTACCTCTTGGCGGAAGCAGAACAAGCTGTAAACAGAACACTGATATCATTTTAAAGTTGATATGGCTAATGTGTCAGCAAAGAGTTGCCTGTTTACACATCCACCAGTTACAGAGCAACAGTAGAATAAGTGTTTCTGGCCACTTGAATACGAGTCTAATGTTCACTCTCCTTTTAGCTCTGTTTTACTGTTTTAGTCTCCACTCCACTCCAGCAAAAAAAAAAAAAAAAAATCCAATCATAATATCGGCTGTGAAGGGCTCAACGTGTGTGAGAACGTGCCTGCATGCGTGCCGTATGAGTCTTGTGACTGGTCACCCTTCACTTCTCTCTCATGTGCGTTCATCAGAGCTCATGTGTGCTTTTGAATAACGTCATGCGTATTTGTTGTCTGTCTCTGATGATTCAATGCTCTCACTGGGCACAGAGGGATTGTGGGAAAGCAAACGCAGAGCCTTCCGTCGGTTGTTTTTTCCCTCTGCCTGCGCCTGGGTCTCGTCTTCTTTAAAAAGCGCCCGACTGTAAACAGGAGAGGAAGCTGGAGGAAATGATGCTGCGGAGCTGCTGTGTTTATGGACAGTATTTACCTGTGCATGTGTGCTTGTGTGTGTTTAATGTGCGTACGTGGCCTTTTGGCTGGGTGTTTATGTGGGTTTGTGTATTTTTCTCCACTGAGGACCTGCTTGCCTCATAAGAGCACCATGCGCACATATAATGCGTGTCCTATTATTTTTTATCTTATTGTTTTGTTTTATTTGATTAATTCTGCAACAATCAATGTTTTATTCAGACCTAAACTGAGGAACATATGTAAGAAGCATCTGTGACATTTCTGAATCCTGGAGTTGACTGCTCACTGCCGTATTTGCTCGTCATTGCAGCCAGAAAGAACAGCTGGATTAAATGTATAATCTACTACTTCGCTGCTTTGTCAGAAGTACAATAGAAGAAGAAGTACAGTGCAGCCAAACAAACGGACCTTGTTTTAATATAGAAATCAGTCTTTAATTTGTCCGTCATTCATGATAAACCTCGACCTGAGTGCAGGTTCTCCACACAACAGCAGCGCAAAGGAACAGGAGTGAGTTACTTTTCTGAATCTTCATCTAGCAGCTCACTGTGGCTCACTTGTTCCACTGCTCCCTGCAATATTTAAACCCCCTGTTTGCCATTTGACTGCTTTTCATGTGAAGCAGTAGGATTTGATTTGCATGAGAAGTAACTCAATACAGCTCTGATGTGGCTGTAGGAAAGTGAAACTGTGAACAATGAGTAATATCACTGGCATGAAATAGAAAGCAAAAATGACATGCACCCTTTCCTGGAGAGCATAAATAATCCAAAATCTGAAGGATTATAACTTTAAAGATGTCACTTCTTGACAAACACTGAGCAGCCACATGCACAAGAGACTAAAGTGTTAGTCGTTCCTCTGCACATTTCCGAGATGAAGCGGTTTGATGATAAACCTGCTCAGGTACTGACAGGATTTGTGTGTAACTGAACAGGCGAGCTCTCCTACTTCATAGTCAACCCATGATTTGCAAATTCAAACCAACACAAGTCGCATTGAGTAACAGATTTTTACACTCAGCAGCGCCTAGACAACAGCTTGACTGTGTTCCAGTCACCTTCTGTGATATTCTCATAAGGACTCAGGCGATGACTGTAGTCAGTGAGGGTCCACAGACAGACCGATAGCACTTTAATCCTTGTGTGTGTTCAATGAAATCATTTGAAATCATTAATCTACAAGCTGACGGCCTTCCAGTCTGAAAGCAACTTCTTGAAAGGTGTGCATGAGAGATCAGCACTTCTTCCTCTGCTCTCTCTTCTTTCCCTCTGCTTGTTTACTCCTCTTTGGACATTGTATTGATGGCCCGAGGAAGAATTTCTTCAGTCTTGACCGATCACACTACTTCTATCACCCCAGTGCTGTTTGTACGGAGAGCTCACACGTCAGGAGCATCTCCAGAACAGGAACTATGCAGCTGGAAGGGAGTCTGCTGCTGGTGTTGCTCATGTTGTTTTTAAGGACAAACATATAAAACAGCTACAGAACTTCATTGAAGAGAGCAAGAGCTTGGGCTTGGTTTTCTGTCATTCCTACTGTAAACAGCAATGAAGGGTGAAAATCAGGGTGACCAAGCTTCTCTGCAAATCCTTCTCTTCATGTAGAAAATTCAGGTGCTCATTCACAGTCACAGTGATGCATACAGCTACAGCTGCTGCATGATCCACCGACTTACACTACTTTGTCAACTGTCACAGTCATTATGACGGTCCATCTTTGATCTGTCTGTTTTTCTTTTTTCTCTACCTCTGTTTGTCCTGTCTGTTCCATTCATGCCATCTAAATCGAATGCAGCCGTTATTATGTCCAGTGGAGATGTAGAGATGGAGGGAAGAGATGACATTACTGACACCCAGCAGGTCTTTCAGTGAAGTACATCCACACAGTTGCAAACAAATTAAATACAGAGGAACATACTGTAGTTATCAGAGGTGAGAAATTGCAGTCTTTTGCTGTCTGGAACACGGGGAACAACAACAGGGTATATCTCAAAATACTGTCTCCATTTACCATCCTGATAGGCCCAATGACTCCTCAACTGTTTGAACACAAAGCACCTGTTTCTATATGTAGCACTCCAACACTTTGGCCTTTTTAGCGACAATTGCACTTCTAAGGAGTTGTGCCAAATTTTATGTGTGCGTTGAATTCCCACATTGACACCACCTTCATGTCTGTTTGCTCAATATGAAGCTGCAAGAGCCGCTTAGTTTAGCGTAGCATGAAGAGTGGAAGCAGGGGGGAAAGAGGCAAAGTCTGATTACTGGCACCTTTGAAGCTTACTCATATTTCATCTTGTTTGTTTAATCCTGACAGATACCGCAGTGTAAGAACCACATGATGAGTATTTATTTGGGGTTTTGAGATGGACTATTTCTTTGCACGGACCAGTTGCCAGACAGGCAGCAGGGAATGCATTAAGTCACTTTTCCCAGCCAAGAACTAGTCATACAAACGCTCCAATAAAACAGCAAACTGTTGTTTTTAAGCTAGGCAATCCGGCTGTCAGCCCTAGCTTTTATGATTTATTTATGATTTCAGACATGAGAACAGTATTCATTTTCTCATCTAACTCCTGGAGAGAGATAGCACAACAAATAGTCGTTCATTCTTCCCCACTAATGGACGTGAGCAGCAGATTCATGTGACAGTGACCTTTTCTCCTTAAATGCCCAATTAGTTCATTGAAATGTTTGAAATGTTGAGTATTGCAAAATGTTAATTTTACAGACTGATATTTTATATTTGACCTTCTTTTACTCACCCGGAACACTGTGGGTGAAAGAAAAAGATCTGGAACAGCAGATCAGAATCACAATGAAATGTAAAAATGCAACATAAAATGACCAGAAAGTGCACTTTAAATGTGCAAGAACTGATGAACAGCTGTTAAGTGGGTACAGCTCGCTTCATGTGTTTTTGCTGCCTGGAAAATGTTCTAGCTCTTGTTTTTAGTCTCCACCAACTCCTGCATTCACCAGCTGGTTGCTAACTGTGTCTGTCTTAACAATGGCTCACGAGTGGTCTTGTGCGGTAACAGGTATTTAAATTATGTTTATACTCTCAATGCAGTTTTATCTCAAACCTCCTGTGTCTGAATCTGCTATTTCTTCACTATTTCCTCCTATTTCCTTCACATTTTCACAACACCTGTCTGCTTTTAGCGTGTACTGAACTGGGGGGGCGGGGGCTTAAGCAGCAGGAGAAAGTGGAGAAGATGTAGTCGAGCTGAAGGAGCTTGAAGGAAGGGAAGATGGAGGAGAGAGCCTCAATTAGAGCCATAATCTTCACCTGCTGGCTGGATGTCATGCCTGCTTTATTTGACGTGATAAAGTTCTCGGCTCAGACTCTTTGCAGGATGATGAACGGACAGTATACTCAGTCAGGGAGCTGCGAGGCTCTTGGCGCTCGCTCTATTTCTCCCTCCACATGGGGTGTCTTCTACTTAACTGATTGACTCCAAACAAACCGCAGGGGGTGAGGGATGATAGGGGAGGAGGGGAGGGCAGGAGTAAAAGGAAGCAAAAGAATGGATGGAAAATAGAAAAACAACATGTGGAAGGAGTAGAGGAGAAGAAATAATACAGGGAATGAGAACAGAGGATGGAGGGCAGAACAGACAGCAGCAGTGAAGGAGAGGATAAATAGCTGGCATGATGGAGGGGAGATGAAAGGATGAACTTATCAAAATAGAAGAGGAGAATGAGTTGAGTGGAAATAGGATTGAAGAAGGAAGAGAACAGAGGAAAAGAAGACAGTGAGTTACAGTTATGGGATGAAAATAAAGGACAGAAATGAAAAGAAAATTGAGAACAGTCAAAAAGGGGAAAGAAGAGAAATGAGGCAGGAAAAAGACAAAGACCAATGTGAGAAGAGAAGAAGTGAGAGCAAAGGACTCAAGGAAAAAAGAAAGAAGAAGAGGAGGAAAGGAGAAAATAAAGGAAAAAGAAGACAAAGAAGAGAAAATGAGGGAGGAGGAGTAAATAGAGGAAGAAAGGAAGTGAGGAGGGAAAAGAAGAGAAAGGATGATGAAAAAGGAGAAAAGAGGATAGAATGAGGGGAAAAGAGAAAAGGAGGGAGAGAGAACAAAAGGATAAATTAGATATTCATTGTATTTCTTGTTTTTCCACACCAGATATTTAATTAAATGAGCTGACCTATAGTTCAATCAAATACTGTTTGTGTATGTGTGTGTGTTTTCTGCTGGTATCTGTATATTAGAAGACCTGTCAATCAACTCTAAAGATAGGCCTAAGGGGTCCTATAACTTCCATTTTGGTGTTGACTTTACCCTTAATTACATTTATTTACATTATATCACAGATTTAATCATGTTACTGAATTTAATGATTGAAAAGATTAAATCTAACAGTTTGCTGCGCCACAAATCCCAATTCTTACAAGCCTTTCCAGCCAGCAGGTGTCGCTGCCGAGCGACGGACTATCGATTTACTACAAAGAAGAAAACTACCGCAGGAAGAAATAAAACCCTACAGGTTTCCATGTGTGGCACCAGGTCCAAAAATTAAAGATTTCAGTGCTTCTCTGGGCAAGAATAGAGACCTCGTGTGTTCGATGCCCATGGACTGTTTCTGTCCAGCGCAGGGAAATTATCAACTACATTTCCCAGAATGCACTGAAAGGGGTTATAGTTCATTAGGACATGTGTTTTTCTCCACAGCAACTGCACCTTTCTATCACTGAAGAATAAGAACCTTTGCACTCTACGTTGTGCATATTTCGTCATCTCGCACTCAGGTCAGTGCTGGTGGTCTGCCGGCGGTCACTCCGCGTGTATGAGCGATAGCGACACGTCCGGGAATCCGCATTCTGCGCTGCTGGACTGCTGCGGAGGACTCAACAACGTCGACTATTCGAAGGTAAAACCGAAACTGTTCGATACGCGGCGGCTCTGCATGTCTAGCTTTCACGTGAGTGACTGAGTAAGCGCTCAGAATGCAGCGAAAGTCCTGGTTTGACCGCCTGAACCTGTCAGCTTGTTGGCATAGCGGCTGACAGCCGAAAACATCCGGCTCAGTCGCCCCTTCAAAATAAAAGCATAGTTTTTTGCAAACCCATAGCACACAGACGTTTACAAAATAAATAAATAAAAAGTAAAAAAAAAAAAAAAAAACACAATCAAACCTCAACCTCAATGCAAAAGTAACGTTTCTTTTTTGTTTTTTTTAAATCAACTTTTATTTTGATTAAAGTACCACAAGTACCATAGGTTTTGTAACTTGTAAACAGATCAGTTGAAGAAAAAAAACCACAAGCACCTATTTTTCAAATCATAACATCATATGTATGTATGTATGTATGTATGTACATACATATATGTATTTATACACACACGCACATACATACAATACAATATGTCAGATAATGTCATGTTTTTTGACACTAACACAAAAACTGCTCATTGAGAGCTACCTTCCCTGGCCTGCGGCAAAAGATGTCACTACATGTCGATACACACACTTCATTTCCCAGTGACTGCATCCTGTTTTATTGTGTCCCAGCTTTTCTTGAATTGATGTTGTATATGTGGCTTTTCTTGAATTGATGTTGTATGTGTGGATGTAACCCCTGTGGCCCAAACACTGTGATATAAAACACATAGCAGATTCAAAGCAAATTGAGTGCATTGGCCCAAAAGACCTGCTTTGTTGCTCTTTATCACCAACAGGCATGAGCTGGAAAACCACACAGAGCGCCCCAGTGTGTGACAGAGAAGGAATGACTCCATGCCGATCAACCTCATATCAGCCATTAGTACACAATTTTTATGCCATGTGCCATGCTGATGATACAGCAGTACAAGAGCTGTTTGTCGCAGAAAAGTTTGTTGCAGAGGTGGGAAAGTTGAAAAATATAAAATCTGTGTGGGCTGGCAAGGAGACTGTAATGGTCTTCAAGTTAATACTTAAAGGTTGTTTGAGGTTGAACTCCTAATTACACCATCTCATCGTGGCTCCTTCTTCTGCAATGGTTTAATGGTTAATTGATTAATAATTCATTAGCATTTTCTTTTGCAGGTTTTCTGAAAACTCATTTAGAATTTGTGCAAAATTTGGACGGAAACTTGACTGTTGTTTTCCTTCCTGTGCAGACCCCTGACAATATTTAACATGTTTTAGAACTAGTAATTGAAGACAGTGTAAAAGGCCACATATAACCATTCATCTGTCAGTTAAATTATGTTTTTAAGTACTTTACAAGTTTTTCTTTCTCACTATAAGTTCTCGACGTGGCTGTTTCTTTCAGATGGACTTGAGTCCAATGGAAGAACTCCTGAAACTCATCGACTTTCATGACTCCAGCTTCTGTATTGCTGTGATCGCCATCATTTTCAACCCCTTCTTCTGGAATGTGGTAAGACCTCCTGTTGATCATGCTGGAGTTATTGTAGCTACTAAAACATCTTGAATAGCCTCATGTGTACTCAATCCAAAACTTGGTCTGGTTAGGTTCACTGATATCTGGACCCCAAAAACAGTTATAGTTTTCCAAAAACCTTACTCCTGATTGGGTTTTCATCGAATACAAGCAAATTTTCTTTAACACAAGTGTATTGTTGGGAAGTGTGTAGGCAGCTTAGTATGTCTTCACCCTTTTCTAGTTCCAGTCTGACTGTACAGCATTTTTAATTCAATTATTATTTTTTTTTGGTTGGCACAAACAATAGCAAAATTCTGGCTATTGTTCATAGCTGTGAGTAATCAGCAGTAATCACAACAAGCTTGTCAGTGAATCAGTGTCAAGACATGCAGTCCTGGCAGCGGTGCTTCAGCCTTGGCCAGGCGCCCACAGCTGATTCATTGGTGGGAAGCCGGTGAGGGACCTCACTGCACCGCTGATTGTTATTGGTATGGAGAGCCATTTCGTTCAAAATCACTCCCAGATACTGATCCTGCGCTGTCACCCAGCGGACATCGCATGAGACCCATTCGACAGTACCTGGGTTGTGCACACTCAATAATAACAAAAGAAAGAAATCAGGAGATATAGTTTAGGAAGTTAAGTCTCATCTGCAACAAGAATGAAGTTCGTAGTAACAGATTTATACAGATGGTTCAAAGGATCCAGAGGGTGGGAAAGAGCCTGTAACCACCCCTGAATTAAAGATGGAAAATGGGTATTTCAGCAGAGATGCCGGCAATATTCTGAGCCCTGAGGTGGGGAGACAACAATAAAGCAACCATCTCAGTCATAGACAGTGATTCAGCAGCAGCTTTAATTACAGTCAGAGAAATCAAATCCAAATCCAGACCTGATGCGCTGAATGAGATTTATCAAGCAAAATTCACAAAGCAGGATATGAGGTGGGTTTTATTTGGGAACCAGAACACATGTGGAGGGAAACGAGGAGGCAGATTACTTGGCAAAGAACGGAACTCATGAGGATAGAGTAGAAATTGCCCCACAATGTGGACTGTCAGAATACACTTCAATCGTAAACAAGTCAGTCAAAGAAATGAGGCGGAATATGAAAAAGGAAGAAGGGGAAGTCTTACTTTATAACAGAGAAAACAGTGTAAGAAACAACCAAAACATGAGACTGCAGATTTGAAACCTCCAGACAATAACATGGATAAAGTAGTTAAAGAAACCAACTGAGACTTGAATTGTGTATCAGTCCTCTGATGGGTTGTTGATTTGTCTTTGTCAAATCAAGACAAACTGTCCCGAGGGTTTGCCTGAGGCTGATAAAACAGACAGAAGGGCAGTTCACAGACAAGACGGCGACACGAATTTCACGATTTCATCTCAGATATCTCAATTGTTTAGGATCATCGCTCGGAAATCAAGACTGATTAGGACTAATATCTGGTGGGCTGTACATTACATAATATTGTATCTCAGTGTCAGAGTGATGTTGGTGCTTTGGGGGTTGCAGTGTAGCGTGAAAGAGTCAGTCTTTTCACAGAGACTTAGAGAAATGTTCTACTTCGTTTTCAATCAGAGATCCTTCACATGCACAAGTGTCATGCAGACTTTAGTCATGTATTCCGAGTTCCGTCTTCCTCCGTGATGGGGTTTACTCAGTGAATCATGCCAGCACTTCAGTCCAATTATGCTTGGAGCTTTACATAATACTGCAATTAAGATAAGGTAGTTGTGTAAGAAAAGTCCTCTCCACCTGTGTACCTCACCCACATTCTTTATCCGCTGCTGTGCCGTTGTACATGGTGAGAGCGCCCCATTGATTATAATGAACTCACTCGTGATTAAGAGTTTACCAATTCAAAATGTTTAAGCACTAACGAGATAAATCCCTGCTTCAAAGGTGGACGTTTCATGTCCAGAATGCCATTTAACTCACCTTTACTCATTCGACCAGTGACTCAGTCTACGATGACACTGGCACAGCCCAGCAGGACACATCTTCATCACCCAGTAGCTCTCCTCCTCGAAAAGAGAAGCCAATTATTTACATTTAAGTCAATGCTGTTGAGGTGCTCTCGGCCCTGCACATCCTTCCAAATTGCCCTTTTTGTGCATGTTGCTCTTGGAAGGTAAGCTGTAAGTGGCTGTAATGGGGGTTATTCAGGCAAACAGCATTAGGACTGATGGAACTGAGGGAGTAAAATATCTTTTCATCACGTCTGTTTAAGCTATAGTGCTGTATTTCTACAAGGTGGGAGTGTGGGGATGGTATTTCATCTGACTTCATTTAACTACTGTCTTTTAAAAGGTGAAGAAAGAAACAGAACCGCATTTGTGAGTAACTATATTCTATATTCAGTCCCATCCATTTCTGATGTTTCTGGTCACATGTCTGTCACCCGGGCTCAGACAGCTGCTGACGGGATTTTGAGAAGATGTGTATCTCATTTGAGCACCATCTTGACATCTTTGTCTCTGTGCACCTGGTCCAAAGACTGTGCCCATACATGCCGATGACATTTGATGAAAGGTAGTGGTAATGTATGTTTTATTCGTATCCTTTGTTGCAGGTCACACTGTCGCCTTGTCTTGCGCTGTGCTTGTGCCTTGCTGCAAATAGTGCTGAAGGTTTGGCACAATGCTGAGTTTTAACTTGAATCGGATTATGATGTTTGCCTCTTTAACTGCTAAATGTGTCTTGTTTATCAGAGCTGTCTACCAAAAACAGCTGCCTACTGAGTTGGAAAAAGTTGCAAAAATGCTCTGTAGGCCTGAGGGCAACTGCAGAGTCTGGTTTTGGTCACTTGGAGGTGGCAAGCAGTGCTTTTAAGTTTCTATGGTAAACTTGCCTAAATGCCTAAATGGCTCTTTAAACTGACTAATGTCTGGTGCTGTCTGGTGTTTTCCACTTCCTCTCCCGTCTCTTCCTAGATCATCCGTCGAGTGAGGAGGAAGCTTCATTTCTTTAATAGTTGCAGGTAGCAGTGTGAGGTACACGTTGCCCTGTTATCCACGTACTTGTGATAAAAGATGGGTTGATGTGAACGTGGAAGTTGCGGACGTTGTGACCACGACAATCTGAATGAGAGATGCTTTGCAGTATGAAATGACCCAGTAGTCTGACCCAGTAATTAGGCTGTGGTACAACATGCAGCTCTGTTAAGAAGCAGCATTTCCATCAGGTCACGTTGTGTTTTGAGGTGGTATTTGTACTCTCTGAAAGATAACTGCCAAGAGAGAGCTCAGAGGTCAGGGCTAAATGCCAAGTTGTGTCAGAGTGCAGTCTTGTGAGTTTCTCCGTTGTTGTTGTTGCTGTGGGTGCCATATAGTTAATCCCCTGGGCCTTTTCTTCCTCGGATGGTGGGAGTAGATGAAGACTTTTCTGTTGGTTCTTGCAGCAAACAACAGAGAAATTAGCGTTTGTTGCTTACAATGTTACCTTCACATTTTCGTGTTAAAAGAGTCGGCGATATAGTGAGGAGAATAGTAGTTACTGGATGGAAATCCAGTTCTGAGAGTACGTACGTAGCTCTCTACCTGCATTTTACCACAGCAGTGGAGGAGCATGATGGTATTGTAAAATTGACACTGGGGATGGTGACGAACCCGGTATGCCACCCACCCCTAAAGTGAGCAGAAAAAGGGACTCCTCATCTGCTCTTTAGTAATGGAGGTAACATCAGACACAATCTGAACTGAGAGGGGCCAGGAGGTCAGTGTGCCACGCTGAGGTTGTGACACATTTACCTTATTTTGGAACGGAAATCCTGCTTTCAGGCACCGGGAGCAGTCAAGCCTTTTTACTGTCAGAATCTCTGCAGTAACTGACCTCAGCAACACCTGGACAGTGTGAGCTATGAGTCTGTCTTTGTGTGTGGGGATCCGTTTGGAGTTGATGACCACCAAATGCTCAGAATGTGCCACCAAACAAACCCTGCTTCAACAGATTCAATGTGGAAAATCTTTCAATTATTATTCTGATAGTCTGCAATAGTATTCCAAAGGAACATCTGATTGGTCAGCTTGATCTTAGTCAGTAAGGTGCAGAATTTATGACCACCCAAACTCTTTCACATCGCTCTGACTCAGGCTAAAGTGCA
Organism: Chaetodon auriga; assembly: GCF_051107435.1. Taxonomy (NCBI): domain Eukaryota; kingdom Metazoa; phylum Chordata; class Actinopteri; order Chaetodontiformes; family Chaetodontidae; genus Chaetodon; species Chaetodon auriga. The sequence continues at coordinate 17,629,203 of NC_135093.1, forward strand.
GATGAAATCATCCGTCAGTGTAGGCTCAGCCCAGGACTCCATGACTCCTAGCCAGTCTCTGAAGAGACCACAGCCATTGTGAAGATGGAGACCTGGGTCTTGATCTCACAAAAGCAGTGGGCTGTCTTCTTCCTCAGTGTCCCTCTTTTGGATGTTGCCATGTTGAGTCCCCCGCTGAAGCTGACAGGAAGTGCATGCTGTGACAGACTGAATTTCTTTTTGCAAAAGACGTTCACCTCTGTAGTCACACTCCTCTCCACCATATATGACAAGGTTTTGAGTCACAGAACTCTAAAACAACCACAACAAAAAATAAACCCTACTTAGAATATCTCTTATTATGTAAGTGAATGCTATGGAAGACAATAACACAAACAATAATGATAACAATATTTAGGGTTAGGGTTCTATTCCATTTAATATTCGGTAACTAAATATAATTGGGCATTGATAAAGTTGTTCTTCGTTAAGAGGGGGGTGGAGGTGGGTTTAAAATTTAAAATTGACAGTGCTAATTACCTTGTAGCTTCAAGTTTGAATGGAAAATATGTTAGTAGACCAGATATCTATACTGGACTATGGCAGACCATGTAATAATAGATAATTAGATATAACATCCATAAAGTTGTAATTTGTGAAGAATCACTTCTTAGATGTTACCTGTGAGTTTGTTTTCTGGGTCAGTCCAAAGGAAGAATCCCATTAGACTTATGCCAATGGAACCACGGCGATGCTAATGTCTGGGTTGACCTAGAAAAACACGTCATCCCCGGGGCACGCAACACAGCAGCGTTCAATGACCAATCAACATGTCTTCCCGCTCACTCAATCAAAGCAGTCTAGAACCGGGCCCGGTGTGGGTGGCCTACATAGTGACTCATTGACAGACCAAGCCACTGGAAAGTGCAGATGCCACACAGACAGCCCGTCTGTCAGCTGGCACAGTGCAGCGCTGTCATTAAGCTCAGATTCAGGTTGCAATGCTTCTCCTGCTGATGATAATTGCACCTGTGCACTGACTTCAGGGGCGTCATCATCAGGTGCTGGTGATGTCATTTCCTCCCACAAAGTGTGACGGTGATGAGCTTTATATTCATACCTCTGACAGTCCAAATGCTGTGCCACCAGTCTCCACAGGATACCTCCAGGTTGTGACTGCTGTGTGACGATGGGTGTGATGACTGTCAGGGTCAACATTTGTATTGGATTCTGACATTCTGGGAGCTAAATTAGTACGAATCGAATACGAAATTCAGCGAGGTAAATAAGATTAGTCACTGCATTAGAAGAGGCATCAGGATTTGTGCAGTCATGAAGAGTTGAATTCAGAAAGGGTGTTCATTGCTGTGTTTTTTGAAGGAGACTGAATGATACATGAGAGGATTTAAGCAAACAAGATAGAAAACCCTTAAAAAATCCTATAAAGAAGTACTTTGTAGTATTGTCAGTGCACTAACCTTGCTGAAAACCATGTTTTGTTCCCATGCTATGCTTTATGATTGATAATGTTGTATTTGCATACAAGCACTGTGCCTGACTCATCTTTGATTGATGTTCTGTTCTGTTTTATAGAGGTTGTTTTTTTTTTTGTTTTTTTTAATTCAAAAACATGCAGAGATGGAAACTGCTTTTTTTTTTGGCCCTGACGAGCGCTCACAGTGTTTCTCTCAGGCTGCATCTTACTGCAAAAACCTCCACCAGTAAAGGAAGTGGACAGCATGCAACCTGAGAGGCAACATAAAGTCGGCACATGCTGCTGCTTCTGAAGCTTATTGTTCAGAGCACAATGCAATCATTGAACGCAACACAGATGAGCGGCCTTCTCTCCTTGTTTGGATCTGGCCAACTGAACAGTGAGGAAACACTGGCCAGAGACTTTATGCTGGCATTTAGTGGCACAGTGGACGTGATATTCTTGCATGGGATTCATAGGTTTAAAAAAAAAAGAAATCAAGGGAAAAACATACATAGAGGGACAAGATTCACCTGGAACAACATGCACGAGTACTCATCTGTAGGCTCTTTGTGACCAAAAGACACAAACTTTCAGATTCACAAAAACTCAAGGAAGACTGACTTCAGGAGTGAGAGAAGACACTTTCCAAAAGCTAACTCTAACTCTTCTGAGTTTTGCTGGGATCAGACTACCCTTTTATTGTCTTTAGCGATGGTCGTCGCGTTAGATCTAATGATCACAGTGCCATAAACTCTTGCCGTGCCGTTACACAAATGAGCCCTACCAATCACAGCTCATCTCATTCCACAGTCTGATTCCGGCATTAGGTGGCTGAAGAAGCAGTAAAGCTGCTGAAGTTGATCTTTGTGGAACTAATTCTGCCATGACACACTGGACGCGCAGCTGCTACCATCCCACAGGTGCTCTGATTCTCTTGTCTTGCTTGCCTAACACATAACACTTCCTGTGTGCCAAAATCACTGGTTACGCAGAGCCACGTGGGGAGACAGAATAGGCAGTCACATGCAGCACTGAGGGGCACTTCTAAACCCTGAACACATCACAGAGGGTGAAAAAAAGTTAATGTGCTCTCATACAAATGTTTCATATCATTTGTAACAGCAGCACAGTCATCTTCCCTGTGCACCTCCTCGTCTCCAGCTCTCCATTTCCTTTGTTTTTCTCACTTCACTTCTGCACCATTTTTCTCTCTTTGCCCCCCTGCTGTCGTCTCCTTTCAGCCTCTCCTGCTGCTCTCACCAACAATGGTTTTGTCACAGGGAGGGTTGGTGCATCACGCAGTGGTAATGTTCTCCTTTTCCTCTATCACCGGGCCTCTAGCTACCCTCTTGCCACTTCCCAATGATCCCCAGCTCTTTTCATCCTTAGCCTCACCTAGTCCTCTGCCTTCGTCGCATATAATCATAATCTGTATGTGTATTAAAAATGACTGTTTTGTTAGTCTTCATGGGATGTAATTAAAACCGAATTTGTTCCAGCTGTTCTGTTTACTGACTAAGCACATGTCAGGCTGGACCTCTTTCCTAGCAAACATCCTCTGAACCGCAGGAAGAACAGTGGCAGTGACAGCTTATCACTGTGTATCAAACCAACCAAGATTGGAGCAGCAGCAAGTTTCATCAGCCAATCAGCAGCCAGACAGAAATGCAGATATATTATAAATGGACATAGTTATGATTTATGTTTTCGAAAAGCTCAATTTCTGACTCAGTGGACTCGACCTGCAGCCACATGAAGACTTTGCAGAAAGGATTATTTTGGTATTGATGATACACACCCGACATATCACCAGAGGTGTTGCCAGCAGCAGCTAGAAGTAGTTGTTTTTTTTTTTTTTTTGCTTCTTTTGTGTTTTCTGCACCTTTTCCTCTTCTCACTTCCTTCGGCTAACTTGGACGCTACAAAGTGTGTCTGCTGTGCTTTTCTAGAATTGGCAGCAACACATCTGGGTCTCTGTATGTCTGCACAGTGTACATTTCTAGTTGGATCACTCTGTGTTGTGTAATATTGCTTCTGCTCTTTGTTGTCTTTGGATGGGGAGGCAGATTCATTCACACTTTTTTTAGCTTCAGTTTCCAACTCACTGTAAGGTAATTACACACTCCGTTGGAGTCTCTTATGCAAGGCAATCTCACAGTATGTTTATCAGGGAGCATATTTTCATTTTGCTTCAGTAGCTGATGTGTTTATCTCAATGATTACTTGTGGCTATCACCGTGAATTATCAGCCGTTACATAAGGCTGTCTGTGTGCACCTCTTAGCTTGCACTTGCTGAACTTATGCTGCAGTCTTCAGTGTTTTGGAAAATTAAACCTTTGCTGCATTCAGAGAAAGAGTGTGCCTATATCATGTCCTTAAAAGTTCAATGAATAATGAATAATTTCAAATGTAGCATTGTATGTTTTTGGCTGCTTCTGGAACGCAAAGGTACCGTGTTTAGTTTTTGACCATTAGTCGCGCTGTGGGTCAATGTTTTTATGAGTAGGTCCCTGGCACAACACACATTTATGCCAATGGTTACTGACCTTAGCCTAGTTTTCAGCCGGAAGCCAGTATCTGTCAACCTTTTGAATTAATAATATATTTTTGAGAGAAAAATAATGCAGCCATACGAAAGTGACAGGATTTAACACGTGAGACATTTTCCTTCTGCATATTTACTGCACTCTCCTGAAGTCTTCACTCTCTAATTGAGAGGAGCCTGAGTGCACTCAGGCGGCGTTGCTGCCACAGGTATTTTAAAAGCTTTTTTAAATCCATTCCCTTTGTACCTCTCATCATTCAGACCCTTGTGAATCAATCGCTCAAGCAACTGGAATGTACAGTATCCCTGTGCTCAGTGACTGGACAGGTAACAGAGACAGATGTGGTGAGGAAGATGTAAACTGTGGGTCATGAACATCTTTGCTTTGATTATATTCGCACTGTTGTTTAGGACGATGCCTCGGTCAGATTTCATTTTCTCCTTTCTCTGGACGGCAACAGGTTGCCACTGTGCCAGCCTCGTAAGATATCTGAAACTATTTCAAAGTCAAATCTGCTTCCTACATAACAGATTAGATCAGGCTTCGGGCTGCATTAGATAGATGTCACGATGACACTGAAGCGCTGGGAGAAAAGTGGTCAGCCTGTTCCGTCTCGATTTATCTCACCACTGTAGGCTGACATCTCAGCTGGAATCACGTGGACATGATGTCCACGTCCATGAGGTTGTAGATAGCAGGATGTGGGAACTGACTGATGCACTGAGCCACTTCAAGTTTTGCGTTAATGGTGAAAAACTCAAAAGTACTGGACAAATGGCCAGAGCATTCAGCCTCTGCCAATCTAAGTGGCAATCAGATCAATTCACATGAATATATTTGGAACATGACAGGCAGATGAAGGGGAACCTTATCTGACACGGCTGCAGACGTAAATAAAAAACAAAAAGTTTGGGAACCAATCCTTTAGAGAGCTTCAAGAGCTTCTTGGATGAGATTGACTGCACCTCCACAGATCGTAGACCTGTGTTTTATCTGTGATCGATCTTTATCATTCTGCTTTCATGCCCAAATCACAGCTGAGACTATAGCCAAACGTTTGCAATTACAGAACTAAACTCAGAGGCAGTGCCCCATGAAATTGCGTGAGACGAATCGGCAGATTAGATGCTGGCTTTCACATACACAAAAGTGTGCATACGTAGCCTCAATGATATAAGGCTCCCATGTTGTGCTCCATCTTGTAGGGGTCTTATCTGGTGCTTGTGGGGTGCTGATACAGCCTTTGGCAGCATAATGTCTGTATGAGTCATCAGTAATAGATGGGCAGGAGGAGGGATTTGATACAGTGGGCAGAGAGACAAAGGGAAAGGGATAGGTGTTTCAAGAGTGTCTCCAGAAATTACAGAGGAGAGGAACGAGAAGATGAAAGCTACAGAAAATACAAAAAGCAAGCAGCAGGGAAAGTGAAGTGTGATGTCAACGTGACCTCCAGCATACAGGAGGAAAAATAAAGCAGTTCGGTAGTAAAAGCAGCAGAAATGAAAAGAAAGACTGAAGAAAGACAGCGATGGGGAAAAAAAACAAAACGTATGAATAGTGAATAGAAAAGGAATAAAAAGATCACAGTAAATGGCTATCAAGGATACCTCAACATATTAAGAATCACCTTGAGACTCATACTTCTGACCATATTTCCATACTTGCACGTGAAAGGAGTTGGATGCATGCTGTAGATTTTGTTTGGTAATGAAGCCCATCAGTTAAAAGTTGTCATGATAGCATCTGACAATGAAATTCAACCATCAACACTCAGTCAGATTTTTTTTGTGGTCTGATGCACAAGTCTTGCTCACATGGGAGCATAAAGTTTTGGGGGAAACTGTAGAAAGTCGAACCACTGTTTTTGTGAATGGAGTCCGGTGGAGAGCGATGCAACAGCTGCTTCTGGTTAAACAAAGCGGATCTCTTTTATGTGTATCTCTAGAGATCCTTTCCAGAATGTTGTCAGACACTTATTATAACAATGTGAGGATGACAGTGGCGAAAACAAACGCTATTAGTGGGCAAACACTGACGGTGTGCAAACATCCAGAGAGATTACATTGCAGCCTATTTTGCGGCTGCTGGCTGCTACACTCTTGCTAAACACTGGAAAAACTTGAAAAACACCTTTTATTTGAGTATCTGTACAGTCTGCACATCCAAGACAATAATAAGTTTTCCTACAGGAAGTTTTCTTCCTGATGTATAGGACAGGGTGCATTTTACAGCAATCTGCACAATTTAGTCCATGGAGCACTTTCCCTCTTGTGTCTTAAAAAAATACCTTGACCCAATAGTGTATATATACTTTTTCTTTGGCTGCATCTGCAATCAGATGATCCTGATTATTGTTTTTTTCTCTACTTTTTATGAGTGATTGCACAAACTAAATCTCCCCTCTCACTGTGCCCTCACAAGCACAGGTCAGCCTGAGCTGAACAAATAGATGGCATCCGGTGCATGTGTTATCAACCTGCCCCTATGTGGCGATGGAGCTGATAGAGCAAACAGCATATTAAGCGTCATCTGATCTTCTCCTTGCATATGGAGTTGGTCTCAGTCATCAGGTCTGTGCTGCCCAGTGACCTACATCTATGGGAAGAAAGTGCTCATCAGCTCATACTGTTCACGTCGGCTGCTACTAGCGGCTCATAGTCTCATGTAGCTGAAGATGCCTGTTAGACGGGGGAGGTCACCAGAGGTCATGATAGCAAGAGCTCATTGAGCCAGAGAAAGCAAAGTACAGGCAGGTGGTTTTAAAGATTCTCTGAGATGACAGCATGACAGGTGATGTCTTAAAATTTTCACCATTAAAGGTGACAGTAAATCCAGATTAGCTTCCTTTACTCGAGGTGAAACCAAAAGATTTCTCACCCTTAATTGCTAATAATCCCCCATTACACAGGAAAATTGTGAAGACCCATAAGTTTGGGAACAGCAAGCTGAAACAGGAAGTCGTTGTGGAAACTGTGATGGGCTGGTAAAACCAATGACTAAAGCTACAGTGCTAACAAATACCCATACTGTATAAACTGTAATTTTCCTTAAACAAACCATTTGTGCAATGTACAGAGGCTTCTAGTACTGCAAATCCAACTGAGAGAGGGTTTCTCATGAGTTTGAGGGCCAAGCTAGAGATGAAATACCAGTGAATATTGAATTAACTGTTGGTGAGAAAGATCTTTCCCCTGTTGCTGTGTCTGCTGGATGTTACATGTAGGAAATTGTTTGCTAAAAAGATACTCGTATGAAGTTGTTAAAGCAGTCTAAAGTTTAAAAGCAGTCTAAAGTATATCAAGACTTATTGTTGTGCTTGGGTCTTTCCACCTTGTGTAATGCGGCTTGACCTCAGATGACTGTGATACTAAAGATAATCAATGGCTGATCTGAGTCTTTCAAACACTTCTTTATTCTACATACTGTATGATTTGGTTCACGTAATAGATATGCATGACTTCAGTGAAGAACCAAAGATTCAGTTCCTTGTTTTCATGCTTTTATTCATTGGACTCAATTACTCTGATTGCCTGGGTGAGCTGACCTCAGATGTACCCATGTTGTGTGGGCTAAAGCTTGTGTACTTGAGAGTAACATCGGTGAGCATTGGAAGGTATTTGGAGATGTTTTTTGCTCATGTTCATATTTCAGAAAACTGCTTTGTTGTTTTCTGGGAGTTCAAGCTGAAGGACACAGGTGGAGGCAACTATTCATGATTTTTATTTAATTTGCCCTCAAATTCAGCCCCAAGGATTCAGCAGTTCTCACAGGAAAGGTTCTCAAAGGTTTTTGGGAAATTGCTTCATTGTTCAACATATTCTTTAAATAACAAGAATGATAACAACAACAACAACAACAACAACAACAACAAAAAACAAAAAAAACCACACACATAAAAACAAGTCATGTCCCTACCTGATTGTTGACTGTAAATTTGTAGATCATATTCACAAGGTGGCCATTTTCCTCTGACGTCATGCTCAGGCTGGGAAGTTCAAATGCTGCTGTCAAAAGGATAGTGTCATACTTCAATACAGCTGTCGTTTGCATTCACCAACTTCCTAGCTAACATTACCACGATACAATAGGAAAGGCGTAAATGAAGTCTGAAATATTAAGCCACATTTTGTACAAATTCCTTTAACCCTGGAGGTAAAACACACTGGTTGTAGTCAAGCTTGCAGGGTAATGTGAACCATCTGGCTGTCTCTTCACCCTGCCCCAGAAATGTTCTGGTTAATCAGTAATGTCATGTAACATTAAGCTCACTGGAACACATATTTCTGTGTAGTGTTCACACAGACTGCATCCAGTGCTTCAAGCTCTTCAGCAGTGTGGCATGAAGAGGCTGGAAAGACATTACATTATATTTTGGAAAAGTCATTATTTCAGGTTCAAGACTTCCATGCTTCACAAAATCCACAGAAACCTGTCCTTCCAACCACTGTGCCACAGATTGGTGAATGGTCGATATGTCCTAAACTGCTCATGAAGGCTGATGATTGGCTAAATCACAGCTTGACTGAAATGTTTCTGTACCTGAAGGGCAATAGTTATACTCACATAGCTTCATCACAAAAAGGCCACTGTTTGAGATAGTCAACTCCTGTGGTTCCTAAATTTTCAGCTTTGAAATAGCCAACACTGATTTCCTTTAATGTATTTTTATCCAGTCCAGCTCATTCTAATGTGAGAGTAAAAGTGATACATGGAGAGCAGTTGGGTCCCTAATCTTGACGACTGCAGCAATTAATTTGTGATTTCGCGCCCTGTAAGCATTTCAACTGAGTCATCCTTGATGATATAATCATGGTGATGTAATAGATTTGGCCTCCTAGAATAGGTGCAGCCATAACAGAGGTCATAATCTCATTGGGCTTTAAGTAACAAGTAAATAATGAAATATATGTCTTAAGGGCGGAATTATAAAAGAATGGTGAGAGCAAAATGACATAGTTACTGTTCTTTCTCAGTCCAGAAAAATGAGATCAACCATTGGTTTTGTTGTTTCATCTGTTTATTCAAAAGTCATAAAGGCATACAATGAAGCTACACTAGCTAGAACTCCTGAGAGTTAGCTCTTGTTAATGTGGCACTGAGCAATGCAACCTAACAGTAGTGTGGTTGATAAATCAGCCTGAGAGTGGTAATAGATAAAAGGTCATGGGGTTAAGGACCAAACAGGTTTACCTTTAGGATTATAAACATGACCAACACATTTCTTGGAAATCTGACTGTAGATAATGAGCAGATAATGAGAACTCTGCTGTTCAAAGTTGAATGGAAAACTCATGATGTTTTCAAAATGGAAAGGGTTCATCTTCTGAGAAGCATCAATTGATTTGTTTTCATTGTAAAATTCTTATTTCTTTTTTCTTGTGGTGGCAAAATGGGCAACAGTTTGACAAGGAATGTCAAGAGGTCGCAGAACTCAGGATTAATTCACTTAGGACCATGAATATTCACAATAAATACTGTGGATATTCTGCCACCAATGTTCAGATAGCTAGATAGAGTACCTTTTCATGGACCAATATCAAATCATCCATACCTATTTTAATAGCTATCTGGCAAGCAGTTGTCATGATATTTTGCTCAAAGAATCCAAGGTTGCCTTCGTTAGAGACTCTATGAGGCTGTGCTTAGGTACAGAAGACAATTTTTAAGTCAGCATGCTAACACGCCCACTAAGTGTTAACATGCTGATATTTAGCAGGTATAATGTTTACACTGGTCATTGCTGTGTTAGCATGCTAACATTTGTTCATTACCACGAAAAATACATCTGAGGCTGATGAGAAGGTTAATTAGTTTTGCAGATATTTTGTCCCAAACCATACTATTGCACAAAATATTTTGGCAAGTTTGGGGATCACCAAAGTTATTACATTTCATCCAGAGCAGAGTTTGAAATGCCTGAATGTATGAAATTTCATAGCATCGAATCATATTTGTGACATTTCCCGCAAACCGCTAATGTTAACCTCATATTAGTGCTAGAGCAGAAATTGGTGAATCGCCAAAGTCAGTATAGGATGCATCCTCTGTGATCAATAACGTTGGTGCAAAATGTCATTGGAGTCTGTAACCAAAAAAAATAAAAAAATTGGCAGCCTCATGGTAAAACTTGTAACTGCTGGCGACACTAAAGGAAAATTCAGAAGACTACCAACTCAGGCGATCGCTACAGTTTTATCCATTCAGGACCATTTTTGTCCTTATAAAATTTTACAGTAATCTGTCCAATTTTTGTTGTGTTTCAGTCTGGTGCAAAGAGGTGGACCATTCGACTGACCAATATCATGGCAATCCCTAGAGCTGCACTGCTAGCATGGCTAAAAATTCCCTGCTCCTGTCCCCAGATTCTGACCTGTGTTAATCTAAATTTATTTTTGTTGAAGAGCATGTGCTCCCAGTACCTTCTACACTGTAGTTGACAAAATGTCCATAAATCCCCAGATGTTTAAATATTCAATCATTATTTTCTGAATTGAGGAGGATTTAATCAGGCTGTCGCAGGTGTGCATGTGATCCGTCTATGTTCTTGTTCCCGTTTCTCCAGGACAGCACACTTCCTCGCATTAATATGCTTGACTGTGCGTGTGTGTGCATTTGTGCCTGTGTGCAGGTTAAACACAGCTGTACATTGATACAATGGCTGATAAAATCACGGTCCAAGCTGGAGACTTTTTCCCTAGAGGGGTTGAGAAAATACTACAAGTTAAGGTATGCCATATTTTCACACTGTAGTGTTACACAAGTTATACTTTAGGTCATGTTTTCCCGGTCATGTGGCGTATGTCATTAGGTGGAGATAAGTGGGAGGATGCTGTTGGCTATATTTGACCAATTTTGCTGTTTAGATGGTCTCCTATGAAGGATCATCAAGCGTAAGAAATCCCTCCCCCTCAGATTTCTTCCTGATGTACTTAGTTTCAGTCCATTCATGCACCTGCATCTCAGATTTAATGGGGACGCAGGAGGAGCCTGTTACCTAAGCCTTGATTGAATTTGTCTTAGAGAGCTGCTAGTTCTGCCAAGCTGGCGCCACTCTCTGTACTCTTCAGATCCCTGCGTTGTGTCATTTCCATGGCTTGATAGATAATTTGATAACAGCACCAGTAGTCTGTCTGCAGAACACCTGAATATTTTTAGTGTACTCCATCACCCAGTGGAGGGTTGTAAATCATGTTGGATGATGGTGGGAGAACCTGCAGACCCGTCTCTGCTTTGGACCAGAGCATACTGGTCTAAATGGACTTCTAATGGGGATAGTGGAAGGTCCTTGATATGTTTTCGACAGCGTGATAATTATGTTTGTGCGTTTCAAATTAACCATGTTTTTTCTTGAAATAAACCTCTTGTAGGGGATGAGACGATGAAAGAAAGGGATGAGTGTTCCTGAAAACAGAAAACAGAAAGAGTGTCTTTTTTACAGCAGTTTACAGCAGCCTGTGCAGTGTCACAAATTTTATGTCTTGTGTTTTAAAATGTGATATTCCTGGAAATGTGTCAAGAGGAGATACGTACCCAGGCAAACATTTTCTTTTTTTGTTGTGTTTTGTTTTTTTATTATTTTAAGTACTAACCTATGTACTTAGGCTAAATGTTAATGTATAAAGATGTTTCTAAAATAAACAGAATAAGATGAAATTACAAACCTCCACACTGTAAAAATCTTGTGCAGTAACAGCTCAGTAGTAGTTTAATGGCCACCTGTCAGTAACTCCCTTTATGAAGTGGTCAGATATTATTGATTATTTATGCCACACTCTATTCTTTTTCTCCTAGTTTTTGTAACTAATTGTAGAATTTGAGAATTGATCTTGAATTTGATTAAATTGTCTTATCCTCACAAATTGTCTTACCCTCCAAAGCCTTCCTTTAATATTTGTATGTAACGGACAGACTTTTATATGGCAGTTTTTTTTCGATATAAAGGCATCTAACACAACACTAACTCCACTAACTATGGCCTTAAACCTCCTAGACATGCAACAGAAACTGAAATTACAATCTCAATAAAGCTCCACCAAGCTCTTTCCAACAACATGACTGTCCAACACACCAGCATCACCTGCACATTAGTGTGACCACATTTCTGTAAGCAAACTGATGCTGTTATGTAGTGGAGCCTGCTAACTCCCTCATGGAAGAACGCAAAAGACTAGTTGAAGGAGAGAATGTGCTTATGTGAAAATACATTGAATGTTCGTGACCAGTTAACCTTAGCTAGCTTGGTAGACTACAAAGCTAAATTCAGCGAAAAATGCGCCAACAGAAAGTTAAATTCAGTGTTAGCTAGCCGAATAACATTAGCTAATGTTAGCTTGGTATCTTGACTGACTACAAGACTCCAATCAGCATAAAAAAATACCCATGGAAAGGTACATTAGCTAATGTTAGCTCGATATGTTGATAAAGTACAAGACTCAATTCAGGCTAAAGAGCAGCAGCAGAAAGATAAAATGAGTTTGAGTCAACCAAGTAGCAGTTGCTTAATAGCTCGATGTCTCGAAAAATGAGGCTACAACATTAGATTTGGTAGAAAAATCGCCAACGGATCGGTAAATTCAGTGTTAGCCAACCAAATAACCGTAGCTACTGTTGGCTTGCTATCTCTATAGACTGCAACATTGGATTCAGTAGAAAAAGCACCAACAGATTAGATTAGATTCAACTTTATTGTTGTTACAATATTGACTGCAAGTACTGAGACTAGGAGCATGGAGAGGGAGAATAAAGATATTAAGAATGAGGCTTAACCCTCTATCACAGCTACAGGCTGCTGTCAGTGTACGATGAAAGAAAACCGAATGTTCATGCTCAGCCTTTCCCTTAGAGCTCAAAAACAAGTGAGATTGCCCTTTGAGTCATTGTCCTTCCACAGTCGCTAAAGCCCTGAGTTTCTACTCTCACCATATAAAGTTTGTTTCCTCTCACCTTTATTCATTTTTCTTCTGTGTTTCTTTCCTATATTTCCTCCCCTGGCCAGAGACAAGGTGTTGCCACGGCAACATTTGTGTCCTTTTTCTCTTCTGCATTTTTTCCTCGTCTACGCACTTCCTCAGCCCACAGTCAGTCCGTCCATCAACAGCCCTTTCAGTCGGTAATGCCTCAGACTGTATGGATAGACAGGTCAAATGGTTCTCCTGTTGCATAACTGAGTTGAATAGTTCCTATTTTAAATGAAGTGCAAGTTCTTTTGCTGTCAGTCCCCTCAGAATATGGATGATACAGCTTCACTGAAAACTGTAAATAAACATCAATTAGTCACTCCAGCAGGAGAATACAGCTGCCTGTTAATGTACCAGCTGTCTCAGAGATGTAAACAAAGCAAGAGAGCAATGTGAAGAATATGTGAGGTTCATCATTTTTCAGCAATTCTGACCATATTTTCTGTGCAGTGCAGGATTTACTACACATGTTGTTTTTATCTGAACATCCAGTATCAAGATCTGGGTTTTTTGAATGTGAGAAGTAAAGACAGGGGCCGTCTCAATTAAACATGTACAAGCAGTACAAATGGCAGTACAAAAGAAAAGCAATTTAACACAAAAAATGAAACTAGTCTAGATGATTCCTAACAGCTTCTGGTTCAGACCCAGCCCACATCCAGTATTAATGTGAATACAGATATTTTTGTGAAATAAACAGATTACAGCTGCTTTGCTTCACGCTCTTACAAAAAACAAGGTAATATAAAAAAGCTCTGCACAAATTTCATGATTCCACTCAATGACTTTTAAGTGATTACGTTGTGCAAATACACAAATCCAATCACTTGATGTGGCATTTTAAGATCAGATTTGAAAAGCAAATAAGGGAAATGAATCACATCAAGCCTTGAGAAGGCCAGATCTATCAGTAACTTCACATTTAACATTCATTAGCTAAAAATCATGCAGACGCCTTGCAATCAAGCGCTCGCAGCGAATGCCGTCAACAGGGCCCTTGTGTTCATGTAAAGCAAGGGTCATGATTGAAAACATCTTTACACTGAGCTTGTTTTGTGATGGGGTCCGATGATCCATTTTTATTTTCAGACATTGCTTGCTTTCTGAGCGCAGTCTGCCCCTTCAGACAGCCATTCACTCAATGACCTCTCCAGCCAGTCGGCTTTTGCATCCACTAGAAGTGAGAACTCCTGAATGGATTCTGAGCTGTCTGGTGTGGGCTCAGACATGAACATATTTCATGTCGTGAGAAGCATCTCATTTTATATCTTTGTCAGTATTTTGCTGGTTCGTTTGGTCAACAGTGCTAACACTTTGCCACAGGGACTTTATAAGGTGATAATATTTCCATGTCATGTTCACAACTTGTTCCACTTCCCTCAAGTGGCCAAAATAGATAAGTTTATCTTTGAAGTAACTAACTCAGCATGCAGACTTTGCCACCATTTGCCATTTTACGTTGACGGCCAATTAGCATTGTGTATCAAACCATCTATTTTCTAACATATGCTGTGAAATGTGCCTCCAGTAGTTGTTACTGGACTGTTCCCATCGGTAGTTAAGGAGGCTAACCTCCAACCGTCTCAATGACTACTTGACAGGATTGTGTCTTTGTCATTTGTCAGGTGGCCAGATGGGAACATCGTACACGGAGACTCTCAAGGCTCTGCGGTAGCCCCTACCTGGCCTGTTACTGCCTGGGCTTCGCCATCATCCTGCTCAACGTGTACCGCAGCCACAGGTGAACACACACTTTTCTTTTCTCCTTATTCTGCTCAACTGTAGCTCAGCAGCAATGTACACAACAACCGAGAATTAGCAGGAATTCCAGTTGTTCCAAGGGTTCTGTGATTCCAGGGTCCGATGTTCCCAGCTCAATATCTTCTTCATATGACACATTCAGGAGGCCTTTCAAAAGGTTTTAAGTTCTCAGCAGTGTTTTGTCCCCAGGTCAGATGTTCAGTGTATGCTTCCTCGGGTCAGTTTGTTGAAATCACCCACACCCTGCAAATTGTGGACAGACAGTTCTCTTGACTTGAAGCATTGATACTTCCACAGTGGCCGACCGCATTTTAACCGTTCAAAATGCATTTGGAACGTATGTCTCCCTTTGTTGTTTGAGTTCGTTGCAATGTGCCCTCTGCAGCAACCAGGAAGTGAGAAAGCTGCAGATTTATTAGATCTGACAGAACAGCACCCCCTTCCTCTTTGGTGCTGGAAAGCAATTCAGCAGATTTTCTGCCCACTCCAACCCACCGGCTCACAATGAAAATGCAGAATGAGAGCCTGTTTTTATGACTCTTCTCTCAATTACCCTGTTTCTACTTTCTTATTTATGCTAAATCCAAATTCCAGCCGAGCAACTTCGCTCAACCTTTGGTCATTCTGTTCAGTTTCTAGCATGCAACACTTTTTCTCAGTTGCCCTTCCTCTTCTCCTTCTTCTTCTTTCTTCCACCTCGGTGTCCTCTTTTCTTTCTTCCTCCCATCCTAATCTGTGCCTACGGTTATGTATGCGCCAGTGTCACCCCACGCTTGCTATCACACGGTGGATGTACATGCCCCCACACCTCCCACTATGGATCAAAATGGTGACAAAGCACCCTCGACAACACCACACATATACAGTATGCCAGTGTGAGAAGATTTTTTTTCTTTCTCAAAGGATGTCTGTGATGTCTGTTGCCAGGCAACAGCGCTTTTGGAACAAGCTGCTTGGAAGTGATAAATTGTCATGCCAGTTTTCACTTGTGCTTCTGAGGAGAGTGTTTATCAACACATAGTGCAAGGTGAGAAACTAAAAATAGTGGTGGTATATTACAATTCACTTACTCAGCCGTGCGAGGAACGGACGATGTGAATGAAGTGAATAATGGCTACGGTGTTCAATTATTCAACCTGGAGTAATATAAAAGTCCCTCCAAATCATCGGTACAGAATTTGGCACACTTGTAGTTGCGTTTTTGTGCTGTACACGGGAACACTGACTTTCTGGTGAAGAACTGAGTTGAGGAGTTCACTTTTCCTTTCTGAACTAACACTATTCCTTTTTGAACAGAATTGATTCTCTTTTCCCAATGTGTAAGGAGAGTTTATTCCCAGAGATGTCAGTCAGCTGTTTACCAAACCTTTCAGGTAGGGAGGGTTCAACAAAAAAGTCTATCAGAAATTCTTGTGGGCTCCAGCATTTCAGCAGGTGACGCAATTTACATCCTGCTGCTGGTTTAAACTGCTGATGGACAGTTAGTTTTCCCTCCGCTTTCATGAGTCAGTCTGTTGCCTCCGTCAACACCTCCACCAGCACTGTTCACAGTATCTCGACAAGTTTGAGCACAGCTGGGTGCCACTGTAATTAGTAGACCACAAACATAATTGTGATGCATCTGCTCCTGCTGAAATGTGGCCATTATCATATTTAAAAAAAAAAAAAAAAAACGGTACTGTTAAGCACAGTCAGTGTGGTATATTAGGTACCATTGTGAAAACAGCTGGAGTGATGAGGTCAAAGCCTATACACCAAATATCAGCACTGTAAATTTACATGTACAGTCTTTATGTTGGTGCCACAGTGTGGGCTGGCTTCACTCAGTAATAAGGCAGATGTCTCTTCATATATAAATGTACATACTGTAAGTGGTTTCATTACTTTATAGTAGTGATGAAGAACTTTCAGAAAATGCATCCAGTGGTGTAATAAAAGTAAAAGTTTGCAAAATGAGCCACTGATCATTTTGAACCAATAGACTGTTGTTGCTGCCTTTTGAAATTGCACAGAGACCATTTGCGTGTTTCTGCACAGCATCTTCCAGAGTGAGTCATTACTGTATTCATTCAGTTTTTCTGAATTCCATATGATGGGATTGGAGACTAATAGCAGGAAGACAGTGTCCTGAAAGAACATCATTTTCATGTGCTGCCTGTGTCATCAAGTACACATTGCATGTAATAACCACAATTATTTTCAAATGGACACTCAGTGGCGTCATACAGGCAGATGGATAATCACTTAAACACAGTGGTAGATTGATACTCTGCTGTTGCGTATTCTGTGTAATATTGATGAACTGCTGATGACAGCTTGTCCGGATATGTCGTTTAACTTAGTGATTAGGAAAGTAACTGGATGGTCACACTGTCCCCTCTGCTGCCCAATGGGGGCTTGATTAGAAAATCACACAATGGGCTACTGCTGCTTTATTTGTGATGCAGAGAAAGTGCAGCTGGTGTGTGTGCATTTTGGATTGTCGTACCTGCTTAGGAGGCCAGTTAAAGAACGTCATTCCTCTGGGAAACATATTGCAGTAGTCAGTACAAAATAGAATAAAATCAGCATGGTTAATCATTTGAAAGGGAGCAATTCGTAATGTCTTGACAGCACAAAATGACTAATTTTCCACAAAAATTACATTTGCTTGCTGTCTACATGCTGTCGTTTATAGCTTTCAAAATTAATTTTATGGGTTAGTCATTGTTTAGAAAGAAAAACTTCTAGGCCATTGAAAATGTCAACAAGTTGACATGAAATGATGCAAGTAACTACAGACGTAACCTCAAGCTTCACTTTACAGCTTTTTGTGTCAAGTTTTCAAAAAGCATTCCACACCATTCTGCAACCTTGCTTCCAAAAAGGTTGGCAGACTGTGGAAGGCATAAATAAAACAGAATTTGATAATTAGCCTTTTTGACATCAATTGAAAACAGTACAAAGACAATGTATTTAATGTTTGACCTCATCAGCTTAATTGATTTTTGTAAATATCTGCTTATTCTGAATTTGATGTTTAAAACAAGTTTGGATAGGAGCAACTTAAGACTGGGAAAGTTGTGGAATGTTCCAAAAATACCTGTTTGGAACATTCCACAGGTAAACAGGTTCATTGGTAACAGGTGATAGGATCATGATTGGGGATGAAAGGAGCATCCTGGAAAGGCTCAGTCGATCACAAGCAAGGATGGAGTGAGTTCACCACTTTGTGAACACATGATTGTGTGAAGGACATGACTACATGGACTCAGGAACACTGTGTAAAACTGTTTTTGGTAAACACAGTTTGTTGTAAATGATTGCATTCTGTTTTATTTATGTTTTACACAGCATCCTAATATTTTTGGATTTGAAGTTAAAGTGATATACACACATCTAAACATCTTTTACAGTTAAACTTTCTGAATAGATTGGTGAACAACACTGTCAATTAAGATGGATACTTGCACTGAGCTATGAGCACCATGCCAGCACAGCTGATGTCAAATGGTTTTCACATGACAGCATGGCAACGTAAAAGGAGTTATTTATCTTCAAGATGTGATGGAGTCGAGCTTGATTGCGCAACAGTAAATGCCTTTTTTCTGCATCTCTTCATCCAGCAGCTTCCTGTGGGTATTACATGCTGTATTTCACCCTTACTCACTGAGCTATTTCAGGCACCCCTGGCTACAGAAGTAAAGGTCCCTTTCATTTTTCACATAGACAGTGTTACATGAGTAACAATTGGGGCGCTTCAATGGCTTTGATGGGCACAAAACTTCCCCAGTTAAATCATCAGTACAAAGGATTAAAAATTGTGTTTGAAAATGTCTGATTCCTTGATAAAAAGTCAAAGGTAGTGGTGGCCATAAGGTTAGAGAAGTGGGCTTATACTTTACTCTATCCTGCCGGTCTGGAGATTACTGTAAATCTGGGTGGGAAAAGTTCATTGACCAAGGTGGTCATACATCTAATGTAGCTATCCACTGGAGCGGCTTCTGGCTTGGCCGGCCATTTGCTTCCAAGGCTAGCACCATGTTGAGACTGCATCCAGAAGACAGTAAAACTAGTTCATCACAATTTTTTTTCCCAGACCTGAAGATGGAAGTAGCTAACGAGCAAGAATTAGCTTCCTTCTCATCTATGTTGAGTTGCATATGCACAGTGCCATTCGGGCAGGATGCATGTATCGGGTAGCGACACACTGCTAGCCTCAGATGTAAATGACCAGCCAAGCCAGTAGTCGATCCAGCTTCTTCACTTAGCTTGCTCACCACAAAACCTGCCTGCATTGTCTGTCATAATGACATCTTGTGAATGCTGCTTGTTGGGCTGAAAAGTGTTCAGCAAAGTTTGGAGATTGGTTTTCTGTTATACAAGCACCTTTGTCATTGCCACTCATCCAGCTTTACATGTTTCAAGCTGTAATGACGCTTTTTATCTTTGTGAGCATTTCCCCTCAAACTAACTCAGGCATGCTGACTTGCCTTTTACTTCAAGAAAAACAAAAAATTGCCCATTTTTCCTGGAAAGCTCTATAATGTGTGTACAGGGTGTCTTCGTGACTGGTGTGGTGATTGTTTTTTTTCTTTGTGTTGGTACAGTGTGAGAGTCTGGGTACCTCTGGGAAATGGGGGCACGAGGCAGGTGCCAATTCATCCGCACATTTTTAGTATAAAAGTAGAGATACCACCTGGACCTGCGGCCTTGTTGATATTGATTTTCCTTGTTGACAGATTTAGGGTCGTTCTCAGTTTAATCCACATCATCAGTTGCAATACTATCAAGCACCATGTCACATTCTGCAGAAAAGTCAGAGTTGTCAAACTGCTTGTAGAAACCGTTCAGTCATTTGCTTTAGCCAGTTCATCTACAACATGTAAAGATTTCTTTGTGGGTTACAGGTTGGTGGGCTTTTAATGGAGTCCCACAGTTTTTTAGAGTTCATAGCCATAGGTTGTCCTCTAATGCCTCTCTATAGTGTTCCCAATAGTTTTCTCTGCCTCTGGTCTCCTTTTGTACAGTTTTTAGTTGTTAGTAGTCATCTTAAATGCCTGCTTTTTTCTGTTGATACAGTCCTTCACCTCCTCAGTGGTGTGATGTTTGTTGTTGGGGTCGACTTTTCTTGTCCTTTTTTGACATCACAGAATTGTGTGCAATGTTTGTTAACGTCTGTGGCATTATCCATGTTCGGCTTTCCAGAGAAGATGTCAGAATCAGAATTGGAGTAAGAAAAAGCTTTATTGCTTTTTCTTAAGTATGATTTTACACATACGAAGAATTTGTTTTGGTGATGTTGGTGCATGACAAATCTTCTAACAAATGAGCTATTAAAAAGTAGAAAATATAGCAATATAAATATATATACACAGTCTGAGTTTTGTTTTGTTTTTTTCCACAATAAAAAGAGCAGTACAGCTGGCAGTGATACAGTAAAATAACAAGAAAATCCAAGCTGAGCATTAATGTAACACACAGAGTTATGGCAATGTCAATGTGACAAGTAGAGGCAGAGGTGGAGTGTTGTTGATCCCAATCTGGGCCATGAAAGCAGCCTCCGTGTTTCATGTCTTCATGCATTGACACATTTAACCGGGGGTTGACTGCTCTTTGGGGCTTGTATTGCAGGGTTCAGGTGAAAGGTGATATGGTCAGATTAAACAAGAGTGGTTTAACTGTGACTGTCTATGCATGTTTTATAGTACAGTAACAGTAAAGTCTGATTATTCTGGGCACCACATTTAATATACTGTTCAAGACCTTGCAATTCAGTGTTGAGCATGATTAAAATCGGGCCTGTACCTGTGCTGCAGCCCTCAAGTCATTGCCATTACGAGACACATAAACAGAGCAGATGAGGATATTACCAAACACACATTTTATCATCATCAAGATTACAGATTTTCTTCAGGACTGTGTGCTGTTGGCACCACTTGTCATTTATGTGCAAGTTGAGCTCACCCCCTTTTCCTTTACCCTGACAGCTTGCTTCTGTCAGGGCCAATGTCTGAGAAACCATCTGGAACCAAGTCTCGGTAAAAAGCATGACATGAGACTCACGGTACTCAAAGCATCTTCCATCATACCAGTCTTTCACAAAAAGCTAAACAAACAGCAGCACAGGTGTGTATCCATGTCACCTTACCAGTAAATTAACTCAAAAATAACTCCAGTCTCTTACAAACTACAAGTGTGCTGAAAGATGAAAACATCAATACATACTGCTGATCAATTGAGCAAAAGCCATAATGTTTGCTGAGGGAGGAGGCTATGACAGTTTGGCTGCCATTGGCCACAGCACAGATTCCAATCCCAATTTAGAGACCAGACCAATTGAACAGCAGACTAATTACCTTCCAGCGTCATTGTTCTGCTGCTTGTTTTTTGGTCTAATTGACTTCCTAATTCACTGGCTGTTTGACAGCCATTTATTTTCACAGCTCCACCACAGATTTATAGGCCAGACATGCAGAGGTTTTCGGGTGTGTATTTTAATCTGTTAAGTACACAGCAGTGATGCTTGTGTTTAATTGATGCTCTTGCTAATCACAGGAAGCCTAATGAGATGGGAGGACTGGGATTAACACGTTTCAAAGCATTAAAATGTAAAAATGTTGCAGTTCCACTCCCTCTGTGTTTATGCTATATAAGCTTAAAGCTATGTGATCGATGTTTGCAAACAGGCTAACAAATATTAAGGAGGAATCTTTTCCCCTCCATTTTTTTAGTCTACAGTGGGGTAGTGTGTGGGTTAGTTATTAAATACAGCACCCTGTAAACAATTCTTTACCTTCCATACATGTTCCTTCTCATCTGCAGTGGAAGTTGTTAGAGTCTTTGGAAAATAGTTTCTTTTAAAATACACCACTTGTCGATTAAAAGCCAATTCATGGTTGCAGTAAGACGTAAATTTTTAAATCACACATTTGGTTAAAGGTACATCAAACTCTGGGAAAAACTGATAGAAATCTATGTCTAATTAATTTGAAGAAGACGTGTTTGAAACTCGCACATTCAGAAATCGCCTATTTCCAGGTAGAGGTACACATGCTTCTAATGAGAGCTCTGAATGGTCAGTCTCCCATACCACACCAACGATCACCCGCTGGAGCAACCTTGACTTTGAAATAATTCAAAGTGCCGGGCAAGTAATGCACCTCTGTCTGGCTTTGGGCCTGTACATAGTTATACTGTGGGTTCAGAGGGGGCTCTTTAGGGAGATTTTGCGTACTCCTCAGCTCCAGGTTCTAGTGTGGTAGATGATGCAATCACTGGCATCAACCCCTCCACAACCAGTGCATTCACTGTCAGACACCAATCCCCCCCTTTCAGATCACAACCACATAAATGTGTTCTTTAAACTCTTAGGTCACATGAGTAAGTGAATAATTAATTATTTAATAATTAAATCCTACTCACAACTGGGCCCCATACAGTGGACACAAATTCATCATGGCCTTCGACTCATCTGATCTGATGAATGACAGATCAACATGTGACCAAACTCTGTATGTCCATACCAGAGATGTTGTAAACAAGATGGCTGATATCAAAATGCGATTTCATAAGGCAGCTATTAAAAACAAGCCTGTCAAAAGGCAAAATGCTGACAAATGGTTTGATCAAGAATGTAAGACCACCTGGAAACTTGTGAAAAATAGCAAGGAAAAACATTGTTAACCAAATACCTCAGCCTTATGCGCTAGAAAAGGATATTTTAAACAAATATAAATGTACAGTTGGGAACAAAAAACAAAATTATACCCACATGAAACTTGAAGAAATTGAGAACACCGTCAATCAAAATCAACTCTTCAGCACAAAGCAACCACAAGCTCTATCCATCCAAAATGGTGACATCTGGAGAGCACATTTTGAAAATCTGTACAAAGACATAGCAATAAATCTCATTAATCCACTTCAATGTAATTCAAGAGAACACTCCAAACACTAGAAGAAACAAAGAAAACCAAAACTCCCTTGTGGTCCAGACATTTGAGCTTTTCAGAAAATGAAAAGCTCAAATGCAGCATCCAGGAGATATACAGGGTGCAGTGTTGAGTTTATTCAATGAAGTATTACAGCCACGATGTTTTCCTGACATCTGGTGCAAAGGGCTCATTTTCCCTTTGGGAGAGTGGAGAAAAAATTTCTATGGTAGTGGTATCAGGGCAAAATGGTTAAATCAATGTATTTGGGAGATGAGTGTGGTGGTCACATTGGAGAAAAACTAGCATACAGAGAAGAGATATTAATAAGGATTGCAATTTAAATCCAACTTTATTTAATGTGTCTATAAATCATCTTGCTGTTTGACCTTGTTCTGCCGACTCCTGCTGAATGAGGACTACAGCAACAGCTGGACATAATAGAAAAATATTGAGAGCTGTACCCATTAGGTTAAACATCCAACAGTAATCTTTACTTCCAGAATTCTGTAGACACATTTTACATGTACAGAGGAAACACCAACAAATACATGTAGAGAAGAATTAGAACACCCGCTAATAATTAGCATTCAGAAGAGAGCACTCTTTTTTTTTTAATCACCTTAAATCAAGCCCCCTAGACACCTGTCATTCCATCGCCTTCCAAACCCAAGAAACAAGTCCCCTATGTCATTTGGTGCTGAGACTGATTGCCACCTCGCAGACACACTCTGACCAGTCTCACAACAACACTGCTTTCCAAAATGAGAGTCAAACAAATTAACAGATTACTAAAAAGTAATTACGAACTGGCAGAATCTCTCTATAGTGTCAGAGATAGAAAGCAGAGACAGATCCTAGTGCAGGCTCAGTGACCACAAATTAGAAATCGAACAAAGATACACGAAAAACCATGGCAACCAAAACAAAACAGAATCTGTGGTCACTGTTTGACAGGTGAGGTTGAGACTGAGATGCACTTCGTGCACAGACTGTAAATCTCTGAATCTCCCACATTTTATCTATTTAAAAAGAATCATTCACTCAAACAGCACCTGCCAATAAAACAAGAAGAACAAGAGCGCACAGATGAATGTGAGAGGGATAGAGTACCTGCTCAGAAAGGGACACATTTGTGCAAGTATCTCACCACATGGGAGATGGGAGGAGGCATACCTTTATGTACACCACACGGATTTCAGTGTTTCACGCGGAGGGAAAGACTGAGAGACGCAGAAACATGCTCCAACAATGACTGTGTTCATTCTATCCCATCCATTTTTCGTAATCACCCACTCCTACCAATTGTCTCTCTTACCGGTAGCCTCTCAAAATCACAACTGAAGGATAATGTGCACGTGATGTGTACATATCCATCAAGTAATGCACATTTAAACTTGCATGCCCTTTTGTGTTTTCATTTATTTAATGCAGGGATGTTCACAGCAGTTCACTTTCAACCAGGTATCTGATTCTGACCGCCTAACTGTAGTCACTTAATGTAGTAACTAGTTAACCCAATCCTTGTTGCTTTGATATTTTAAAGCAAGTTGTTGCCTAGTGGTGATTTTAGGGATCACTGTTTGTGCCCTTGTCTAAATGTGAGGGGTGTGTGGACAATGGTAAGGGTGGCAGGATATTTTTAAATCCCAAAGTTGACAGGTATATTCCTGTTCTTCCTCTGACAATATCAATCTGAAGGATGGTGGGTGACCGAGAGGCACATTCATAACACACATTCAAAATACACAATTCTTCTCTCACTGTATTTTTTCCCTGTTATTATTTCATCATTGAACTGAACCGACTAGTAGAAACAAGTCCGGAGTTGAAGGCTGAAGCATGGTTATTTGCTCCTTGTGCTTTTGCTTTTCTAAAGCAACACATTGTGAAAGGTCTCACTCCCACACTGAATCTTGTCTCTGATACCCCCATACACTTCCTCCTCTTCTTCATCCTGCTGTCTCTTCTCTGTGATCAGACTTTCCATGTCATATTCGGAAAGGTACAAAGAAGGCAGATGTAAGAGTGGGTCTTGAATTCGCTGCTTTCTGATATCATCATCCCTGTTGTATTAACATGCAGGGCAATCACCGTCACAAATAATACAAAAAATATATGTTACACTATGTCATAAAACGTTATGGACATCATGAACGATTTAGTGGCTTCTGGAAGAAAGTTTCCTCTTATTTCTAGAAGCTACAGAGTGTGCTACATCAGCAGTGACTTGTCATCAGTTGTAACAGTACATCCAGCGGTCAGTCCCTCATACCCACTAACCCCCGACCCACATCTCCGTTCCCCAGGCCCCCTTTCCCATTTCCTTTCCAATCCAAAACCCAGCGGCATGCCTTGCACCTTAACAGACAGCCCAGCAGTCGCCCTTTGTGTCTGATATGGCAGAGCAACACACCACATCACATTGCATTTTCTGCTTCCTTTTGACAATGGGAGAATGCCATAAGACTCACAGCACAGACCCTGTAACCCAGTTTTCTCTGATTAACCCCAAACCTACTTTTGATTTGGGAGCCATGTTTGTACAGAACATGACATTCAGACTGCAACCCACAGGTGTGCTAATGCACACTCGAGCACACACAACTGCATCCGCCGAGGACCTGCATGTGTTCCATTCTAATTTGCAATGTTGGAAACTCCTGCAACTCTGTGGCCTACTGACATTCAGTGGCTGTGAGCACGGCAGCCCAGGAACACAAAGGGGGGTAACAAACAGGATATAACCAGTATTATTAGTGTTGAAGCTACACTTTGCTGACTGTGGGACTGTGGGATTAAACAGATGAATTTTACGTCAATGAGCTTGCATTCTTGGGTGTTTTAGTTAGTATTAACTAACTGTTTAGGCCTGAAGTTCTTCATCGAATGCTTAAAATATACCATAGCACAGTGACTGTTTTCTATTTATTCTCGTTCCTTAGTCAAACACAAATGTT
Organism: Chaetodon auriga; assembly: GCF_051107435.1. NCBI lineage: Eukaryota > Metazoa > Chordata > Actinopteri > Chaetodontiformes > Chaetodontidae > Chaetodon > Chaetodon auriga. Next base: position 17,654,797 of record NC_135093.1, read on the forward strand.
TTGCATTGTTATATGTCAGTGTATCCCCTGTGCACCTCCATGGAAAATTTACTGTATTTGCCAATCAGAAGGAAGGAAGGATTAAGCATTTGAGAGGGAATTTAGAAGCCCGGATGTGAGATTAAGTCTCACTGCCATCTTTTCATTGACTGGAGCCGGAAAATCCAAATTTGGTCAAAAGAGAGGAAGCCTGAGTAAAGCTGGAGATTCGCCAGTGGAGGTTGTGGTGTTATAACAGCACTGTGAGCCACAGTGCTGTTGGACAAAATCTTTTGAAATCTATTTTAGTGGAAAGACAAGCCTGCCTTTTGCCTGGTGCAGCGAAGAAAACCATAAAGGTAATACATCAAAGCCAACGTGACACGAGAACACAAACCATAAGCCGTCCCTTTACTTTGTTCAGGCTCTCATTGTGGACGGGTCAAACCACAGGTGCAAGTCTGTCTCACATGTTTCCTTTCTTGCGCAATACAACCAGTAAAATAGAAGACTAGGAACTTTGATGAAAGTTGTTACATTGGTGTCCAAGTATCAATGGCCAACAGACCCTCCCTCTTATCATGTTTCTCTGTCCCTGATGTGGCCAGGATCGTTTTCATGGCTTGCAGTTTTGTGTGTGGAACTTTAGTGAATGATTTAGTCGATAAGTCGAGAAACTTAATCGCCCAAAGTTTGGACAAACTAACTAACTATTATTAAAAGCAATCATATGAGTCATGTCTCAAACAAAAATACCGAATAATCTCTGGTTTCGGCTTCTCAGATGTGAGGATTTGCTGCTTTTCTGTTTTTATACCATTTTAAATGGAATATTTTTGGGTATTGAACTGTAAGTTGAACAAAACAAGCATTTTAGGACATCAATTTGGGCTCTTGGACACATTTTTCACTCTTTTCCAGCAACATTTGATATTACTGACATGTTAAAAATAATCAATCGTGAAAATGATTGTTAGCTGTGATTCTATTTTAAAGTATTTCATAGTTTGCAACATACAGTATAAATGTAGCGACTTGGCAGCTGAAGTATTATAATGGTGCATTATGGGTATATTAAAAGCTGATCATAGTCACATTAACTTTACATAAGTATTGTGGATTTTTCTTCACATTTTGCCATTACTTACCTTCTACTGTTCATACCAGTTAGGAGTAGCATCATCAGTTTGCCCTCATTCCCATGTGTTAGGGTAGCACTAGCTTTTGCAGTGTTTCTACTTCATTCAAACTACAGGGCACCGTCGGCCATCACATTTCAAGTAGTGCATTAAAACCAAAATGAATCCTTTTAAAAGCAGACATGCGCCCTTTCAGAAACACTTCATCCAAACATCGTAGGATAACACAGTGGAAACAAAATGAAAATGCTTTTACTGAGGCAAGACCCTCAAATCATCTGTCAGGCCAGACTGCCGTTGAGTGTAATGTTAGGGAAAGTTAAAAGCACTCTCCCAGTATCTTTCTCTCGACACACATTCCATAATTGCCTAGAGACTTGCCCTAACCAAAACCATTACCACTACTTGCTAACCCTAACCCTAACCTTAATCCAAGTCTTCACCCTAAAATTTAATGATTTACATTAGGATGGAAGGCCAGTCCCCACAATGTGAGGAATACATGGTTGCACACACACACACACACACACGCACACAGAGTCAATGAATTAGAGAGACTGTGGGAGAGTTGGCAAGAGAAGAGACAGCTGGTTTTCAGCAGCATAATGTCGGCAATTATTGAGGCTTTTGTGAGCTACAAGGTTAGTTTGATGCGCTTACACTTACTTCCTGCATAATGCAGCCTACATTGGCTCTAAAGTACTAAACAAAACAAAGGCACACCGAGTGAGTGAGTCAACAAATGAGCGAAATGCTCTTGGTGACCTTCGCGAACGAAATGAAAATGTGATTCCACTCTCTAGCACTATTAAAGATAACATCAGCGTGGAATGCTTATTAAGGTTCGTTGACAGTAAGTCTTCACTGATTACTCCCCTGGTCATCCTGGGTGTTTTTTTCATGCAATGATGTCATGATGATATCTCCGTCAGTTGATGCCATGGTGATTGCACCCCCGATGAAACTGAGAGATGCTGTGTCTCTGCACTCTGATGGCCCATTGTACAAATGGCATGGTGCAGGTCAGGGACTGTAACATTTTTCACATCAGATGAAGTATGTATAGTACAGTTGTTATCTAAGTTGGCTTAACACAACCTGTATGGCTTCATTGATCTGATCCACACTTTTTCCTTTTGATGTATGTCAGTGTTTGGTAACATTAGCACTGAGTTATTCTGCTGAAAGTAGGTTAACGCAACCATAATTGTAATTTCGTATGTCTTTTTTTTGTTTCTGTCACCTTTTATTTCCTGTTCATTCATTCCATCAACTTGAATCCACAGTACAGGTCTTCTGCACGCTGATGTCCATGCAGTTTGTACCAATGCCGCTTAAATAAAGGTGGTTGTGATTTGTTTTTCTGCAGTATGACAGTTGCGATGAAGGCCCAGGCCAGGTGGGAGGTGATGGACAGGACAGATGTCTTCTACACAGGCATAGCTCTCATGGTGCTGGGCACTCTGCTGGTGGTAAGCAGCTTCCTGGCTCTGGGATTCACTGGAACCTTCCTAGGTAGGTATCAAACACTCCAGTGTCATTGAAGCTTAACTGATACTTGGGCCTTGAAGTATATCTGGGCCTTTGCTGCTTCTGGAAATCCCCTAATACTAAATTAGCGGAATGTTTTTGCAGAGACCTTGAAAACTTTTTTCTCAATTAGCCTTGTAGTAAGAGGGATTGGATCTTACATAAACCAATATTTTGGGCCATTGTTAGAACAGATTTGGTTATTTAATTTAATCACTTTAATCACTGGTGGGGCAGGCAGGCTCATTTGTCAAGAGGTGATGTCTCATACCTCTATATATGTTTTTTCATAGCACTTACAGTATGTACTATATACCGTGTACTATATACTATTTAACAAATACTTATTTTATTACTCCTCAATATGGTGGCTTACATTTTTTGCACTGTTTTATTGTTCAGTATTTATTATTTTTTCTGTCTTTTTGTCCTTGTTGAACTGTATGTCCTTCTTCCTATGCAAGTACATTGAGTGCAATGTTTAAACAAAGTCAAATTCCTTGTATGTGCACACATACTTGGCCAATAAAGCTGACACATACAGTAAGATGCTCACCAAATTAGGCTTCACATGTGACTTAGGGCAAACAGGCGAAAAGACATACACACGTGCTGTATGTTAACAAGGGCGTATAAGAGCACTTGCAGGAGGAAAGACGTGAACCAGTGTATACAGCCAGGCTCATTTCAATGCACACAAACAGTCTTGTGTCCTTGCATATGGGACACACAAATGTCTACTCATCTGCCTCTGAGACAGCATGTCTGTTTTCCTTTGCCGTGCCATTGAAAACACTCGGGCATCGGTTCAAATGAACACGAGTTTGCCGTCACCAGTATGACTATTTGGCAAGCTCTGGATTCTAGTTTCTAGGTCAGTCATTTCAGTGAGTCATCTTCAAGATCCAGAGTTTGAGTCTCAATTGTGCACAATCTTTGCTCATCATTGTACTGAAATGCCCTCAGTTTGTCAATCTGTCTCCACTAATCCCCAACTGTGATGACAGAGGAGAGGCAGCAGGAGCTCCAGGTGGTGACATGAGTTGGTAGGAATGTGTGTGTGTGTTTGTGTCGGGGGGTGTACTTTGTACTTTGTGAGTGATGAGACTAGGAATGTCCGATAATATCGGCCCACCGATATTATCGCCCGATATTGGCATAAAAACGTAATATATGTTTATATCGTTATCGGGTTTTTTGCCTATAATGAAAACCGATAAAAATAATGCCTGGATTTGCCCGGAGACATTTACCGGCGCACAAATGATGACCTCATCAAACTGCGTCACGAAGCGTGTAAACAAGCGTCGGTGGCTGCAGTAACAAGCTTGCCCGCTCTGTGCCTGAGTAACGTTATGTCTGTGGTTTGGAATTATTTCCAAGTGTCTCCTTCGGATATTAAACTTGCGATTTACAATGACTGCAAGGCGTTGGTTATGTGAGGCGGAACCAAGACTTCTTCCTTCAATACTTCCAATTTAATCTCCCGCCTCAGGATGAATCATTCAGAGAGATACGCGGCATTTGTGCAGCAAAGTAATGAGAAGAAGCAACAGGGACAGGCGGCGCTGAAAAAAAACACTCAGTTGATGCTTAAAGAGTCAACCGAGAAAAAAAAAAAATACAACAAGGACCACCCCAGGGCGAAAGCTATCAATCGGAAAATCATGGAGTGTATCGCACTGGATAACCAGCCCTTTCAAGCCTGAAGCACTGGTTGTAGCTCAAAAAAATATGCAGTTTTCAAAATTGTACAGTATAGTTGCCACATTGTAATGGACTCATATTTGTGAATTAATTCGATTAAGGTGATTGAGTTTTAGTTAAGGAAACAGTTCATGAAGCATCCTACAAATGCAGACTCATTTAACACTGAAAAAAAGAGTAGCCTGTCCAACACTATGCATGTTGTTTTAGTTGGCTTTACATGCTGCACTTTGTGTGGGGCATCGTCAAGATTATCTCAGGGAGAGTGTGATCCAAACTGTTGTTTGAAACAATCAAAAAAAATAAATAAATAAATATGGCACTTTTTCCATAACTTATGTTGAAGTAGTTTTCTTATTTTACACAATGTTTACATTTGGAAAGCCTTGTTGCATTTGAGAATGCATCCAGTGGGGCATCACAATAAAATTAGGCATGATGTGTTAATTCCACGACATGAGATATGTGATGATTACTAAAATTAGTTTTGAGGAAAAATAGCCCATGTATCGGTATCAGAATCGGAAATTGAGAGTTGGACAATATCGGCATATCTGATATCGGCAAAAAAGCCAATATTGGACATCCCTAGATGAGACGCATCAGAGACCACACCCAGCCAATATCAGCCAATACACAAGTTTCCCAGGCACATGTGAGGACAGACAGGGGCCAGTAAACAGATGACAGTGGTGCTGAAACCTGTTGTGAGAGGGGCTGAGGAGGAGTTGTTGTTGCTGCCCAGGGATTTCTGAACTGAGATTGCAGTATACACACTGCCATTCTCCATCAAATAGCTCTATAAACTGTATCAGGATGCCCGTGTCACATCCCGCCGACTCATGTCATTCATTCATTCATGCTCTCCTCTTGTTGGAGATAGCTTCACTTCCTGCCTTTGTGTGTTTCCCACCTGTTTATCTGCTGCGCCCTGATTGGTTTCACCCGTCCCTTGTTATCCTCCCCTCTCTAGTGTATTTATTAGTGTGGGTGTGTGCTCCCCTGACTCACTGCGTTTCACTTCATACCTTCTGTGTAGCATTCCAGCCTTTCTCTTGTGTTTTGTTCTGCTGGTGTCTTTGAATCTTTGTCTTGTTTTCCGTGACCTTTCCTGTCTTAATGGACTTTAGATTGTTGTCTGCCCCTGGACAGATTTGTTTGTCAGATTGGACAGCCTTTATCTGGTTTTGAGCCATGTTAAAGGCTGCCAAGGGGTTCTCGTCTTATGCAGCAAACATCACCAGCCGGGCTCTTTGGCTTGTTTGTATCGTCATTGACTGCACCACCTTCGTACCCCCTTAATAGGACCCCCGCCACTCTGAGCCCGCTTGGCTGCCAGAGCTTTTAAAAGCTCACTGCCTGTCTGCTGTATCCCAGTGTCCCTTGCTGAAATCAATTTCAAATGAAGTGGTGATATGACATCATCAGTCTCTCTGTGCATGTGTTTGTATATGCATCATTTCACAGAACGTGACCTCTGAGCATATGCGATGACAGATGCTGGCCTTTTTCAAAGATTCCATCATTTGTTGCTGCTTGTGTTGTGGACCTCTGTGTCTTCCTGGTTATTGCAGCGACAGCAGGCCGTGCGCTGCTCGCACACTTGCTTGTTGGCTTGAATGTGGCTTGATTGTGTAGACCGTGCGGCTTTATGGGTGCCCAACATCACTGAATGTGCCAATCATGGTCATGAAATAGCCTCTCAGCAGTTGTGCTGCTTAAACATCAGCAGGTCGCTGTGGAATGATAATTCCATGGCGCTGTCCATGGTGCTGAAATAGCACAGTTCATTGTAATCTATCTTTCTCTCTCCTCCCGCGCTTCCATCTCCATCAGTTTCCCCTTGGATCTGTCTTGCATCTCTGTACAGTCTATAGGCTGCATAACCACAGGTCCTCCTCCTTCTGCCTCACCATTATTTTACACATTTATTTATTTATTTATTTTGCTATTAACAAATTTTAAATTACACTGGATAAGGATGTGTTAATATGCCTGTATTTGTGAGGATGTTATACTTCACCATGATCTACCTGCACGATGTGGCCTTTCCAATTCCTCCTACCACACACACACACACACACACACACACACACACACACACATGCACATACACATACACATACTAGAGGATATCGCCTGTGGGTGTGTGTTGTGATTTGATGTCTCTTATTTGCTCTATATTAAGCTCCTTGAGTCACTGTGACCTGGTGATTCAAACTGATGGCACATGGGGCAGAAACAAAGATCCGAACACAATCAAATTACACACAGAGTGTAAACGTATTTCCTCGCTGGCCCAGGAGCCAAACTCTGATCACAAACTGACTTCTCTCACCTCTAATCTGCCACAGTGCTATCGCTACTCCTCAGCAAATCCAGGTTGCCCATTGCCATAACGGCAGTGAATCAGTGATGCTGGAACACACAGAAAATGTTATGCTCGGCTGATTGCGTTACCTGTCGTCACTTTGGAGGTCAAAAATGAGGTCAGCATATTGTTCTGAAGACCGCTTGCAGCTGATTTTGTATTCTGAATCAAACATATTTGTTTATATAATCTCCTTTTTTCCCTGCCCTACTTGTGGTGTTTAAATGGTCATACATAATGAAAACTGTTATATAACTTGGCATTAACAGCCTCTCTTTGACAGAAAACAGGGCCAGCAGCACCACATGTGTAATTCAACAGGTCACTTTTACCTACTGGAAGCCTGTGTGTGTGTGTGTGTGCGTGTGTGTCTGTGTGTGGGAGGATAGGCGAGGAAGGCATAAAGGAGGTATTTGAATGTTATTGTGTGTTTGTGTGCGCACAGTACCTAAGGAACTTATTACATAGCAGAGAATAGGTATAATAAGTGCGTAGGTTAAGGTGAGTGGTGCTCTACAGTAGTTCAGCTGCCCCCAATTCTCTATTGGCCAAAGACAGCCGCTGCACAAGTAACCAGACACACACTTGTTTAACATTAACTCTTGTTTCTCACAAGCCCCCAGTACCAAAGAAAAAAGTCAACATTACTTCTGCTGAAAAACTGAAATGAAATTCAAATGAACTTTTGCTGAGACAACAAGGCTGTCAGACTTTAAATTCCCCAAAAACGAATAACTCTAAATCCAATTTATTGCTCTCTAATGACGGCACTCCATATGTTCTCCAGAGAGCGTGGATTTTTGCTGCCAACTGACAGCGTCAGGGCTGTAATTTGATTGGTGCAACTGTGCGGGCGGCTCCTAAAAATAGTTTGTGATATGGCTTTAATTCCAGCAACCACACAGTAAGTGAACCGGCCGGGGAGCTGGCGCTGTTAGCCGTTGCTTCATGCTATGTGTGATAAATGCTCGCTCTGTGTTATTCTTTGACCCTGTGCGTTACTCTGTCATCAAATGACAGATTACTGAAATCACAGGACTACTCATTGCTGTGAGACAGTCTGGTTGTTCGCTATCATCACAACTGGACCATTGAAAAAGAGACCGCTAATGCTAGCTAGACCCCCATCTTTTAAATAACGTGGGACGAACTCAGTGCGGGCTGTGTAGAAGCTTGACAGTGATGAAATGAACAAAAAGTCACGTCTAGTGGGATAAAGAGCTATCGTTAGCCAGCTAAGCTATCGGCCGTCCTCTCTCTGATTGGATGCCAGTTAACGTAGCTTGCAGAAGCGCACACGGAGTTGATAGAGGATCTCCAAGAAACACTTGAGGTCATATCCATGCGGTCGTACTGTTGACATCAGTAACAGCCAGGTGACGGCGGGCCAGGCAGACAGCGCAGCATTAACAAGTCCCCTGGCAGCGCATCTTCAGTGTGACTTCACTGCCTGCTGTTTGTCAGGAACATGCGAAAAATGATTGCACCATGACAGACAGACCGAAATCTGAGTTCGAAACAAGACATCGAGGTTGATGTCATAACAGAAACCATGGCAACAGTGTGAAACAGTCCAGATTTGGAACTGAATCCCTGTCCACCTGAACTGGTTGATGAACAGGGGGCTGGTGACAAATTTGGAACCATTGCACCCCACTGCTAATGGCTTACTGCATGCTGGGATGGGCTCCAGCCTCCTGCACCGCTGAACAGGAAAAATGGGTTTAAAAACGTACAGACTTTGGTATGAAATGCAGTGTTTGCACCAAAGGGAGCCATAATTCTCTCACCACAACCTGTTTTAGCATTAACCCACTGTGTGTGTGTGTGTGTGTGTGCGTGCGTGCGTGCGTGCGTGCGTGTGTGTGTGTGTGTCTGTTGGTTTCCCAGGTGATTACTTTGGCATCCTGATGGATGAGAAGGTGACAGTCTTCCCCTTCAACATCATAGAGAACCCGATGTACTGGGGCAGCACTGCCAACTACCTCGGCCTGGCACTCATGTAAGTGTGTGTGTGTGTGTGTGTGTGTGTGTGTGTGCGCGCGCGTGTGCGTGCATGTGTGTATTTCTGCAGTCAACAAGAGAATGTTATTTGAATAAACGTGTCTGCAGAAGTCTGTAGCTGAGACCGGCTCTACCAAATCATGGCACTAAGTTACTTTCACCAGGTTTAACCATTATTTGAGGAGTTCACGTGAATGAAATAACATTAAAGTCGGATGACGTGCCGCCAAGCATGGCCAAGTGCTGATGTGCATCAAGTGCTTCTAAATAAAGTGAGGGCATGGATAATAAGCTGCTACCTGCAAATGGAAAATGTTGTTGCGAATCATTTCCCTCTTGGAAAAGGTAGGGAGGTAAAAACTTTTACGTGTGCCTCGTCTCTATGACAACTGTGACCACATCTCTCCGAGCCTGCCGTGCGTAGTTGCTAGGCAAGCGTTCCAGGGTTGTCTAGCCAGAGGCCGATAAATGCTCTTAGCCCCCATTCTGGCTCACGCAGAGTTGTTACGTGGACTCCATTCCTAATTTCACGGCTTCTGTAGTCCCTTTGTTGTTGAGTAAGTTTGCCTCTGCTTTGAATTTAATCGACTTTCATTTTCAGTGTCCTCTGCACTGCAGGCTTTGAGCGATCGACCCAACGATCGCCTCATTTCACTGCCACCTCCTCTGTCTGTTTGTCCCTCTCACCTTTGTCTTCCCTCCATCTTTCTCCCTCCCTCTTATGTTGAAGTGAGATACAGAAGCAGCCCCCGCCTCAACCTGCTCCGCCGTCTTCGGTCTTCATCCCTTTGTTCCCTGTCTGTTGTTGTCAGTAACACAAAGTGAAGCTTTAAAAATAGGCCTGTGGTTTAACCCTTCACAAGTCAGCTGACACGAACTAATGTCTGTGTGTGTCTCCACTGCTTCACTGGCGTCCAAATCAGTCAGATTTCTATGGCATCTGATGATGAAAAACATCCCAAGTGACATTTCTGGTGTTTAGATTAATGCATAACGAGCGTCCTTCAAGGCTTAACAATGCATTTGTTGTTTTAACAAAACAGCGTCAGCTCAAGATGCACTGATCGCATCGAACGTCTCGAAGGATCGCCAGTTTGCTCAGTTGTCATGGAGCAGTTCTCTTCAGGATTTCTCATCTCTGTTAACTTAAAGCAGGTAAAATCAATATTCTAATAATAACAATGGCTCACATGACTGCCGTGTGTGAAGTGGGTTGCTCATAATCGCCCGACTCTGCAGTTCCCCTCAGCTGTGCAGAGCTTTAGTCTCTCAGCTCATTGCTGGGTGTGCAAAGAAAGTTTTGAAGTTTGCGGTGTCATTTTAAAAGGTCGTTGTCGGGTTTCAGTGGTTTGCAATTCAAGCTTGACTTTTAAAAGTCCAATAAGTGCTCCAAATGGAAAAGTTTGAACATTTACAGTTCCACGTCAGCTGAGCTCACCCCATCTGCTGACAGCGACCTTGTGATGTGAAGCTCTAGGGCGGGTGAGTAAGTTTACTTTGAGTTCCGATTGTTTTGTCAAGTGTGTTGGGTCAGGTTTTGTGTACATCAGAATACTTTCTCCTTTTAGACTCTACCGAGTAAACAGTAAAAATTTGAACCAATAGATGAATAACCATGAATCTTCCGCAGTCGATAGTAGTAGTGTGAACTCATGCTCGTGCAGTGCATGTTATGTGCATGCATGGTTGAACCCGAGATAGAAACTATACAGGTCCTAGAGGGCAGCCAGTGATTCAAAATTCCATAGGATGCCTTTCATTTCTAACATAACATTATGTTGTTAACTGTGATGTTGACTGACACGTCCTGAAAGACACACAACAATGCACCCTGTGCAGCTAGAATGGAAGTGCATCAGCAGGGAAAACTTCTCCACACACAAACACACAATGTTTCCACTCCCACAAGCCCATCACTGTGCTAGACAGTCTCTCCCACACATTAGGCCACTCACTGGCCCCTCTGTGTGACCTGAACAGATTAGCTGACACACATTAGCAGACTGATACAATGATCACGTGCTGGACTCGTGCTACTAAATAAATAAGATGGCACCTAAAATTTCTACATGATGCCATTCTTTTTCGTGGTCACATATCATCATTTTCATGGAGCACTGCTCCAGAAAAAGGACTGTAAACCAAACTGGAGCAGTCTCCTAAAGTACTCTCCTTTTTCTTCTGTCTGGAATGTATTTTGTAGAGTGCATATCACATTGTTCTTGGTAGCTTAGTTTAGGGTGAATTACCTCAACAGCTATTGAATGCATCTCCATTAGATTTAGTACAGAGTGTAATGTTCCACTGAGCATGAACAGTACTTTGCTTTATGACCAAATACCTGGAAAACCGTCCATCAGCCTCAGCTTGTGTTGCTAATTAGCAGATGTTAGCATGCACACACGCTAAAATGAGGCAGTGGCAGTGGTTAGCATTGTACCTGCCAATTGTCTACATGCTGCCATGGTTATTGTGAGTGTGTTAGCATGCTGATTTTAGCATTTAGCTCGATGCACCACTGTGCCCGAGTTCAGCCCTAAGCACGGCTGAGGGCTCGTCTACGCGGGAGGTGTCTGATGATGAGATAAGCTTCACTCACGTTTTTTGTGTGTAACCACAACCTAAAGCAGTCAGTTTTCTCCTGTTCTCTGTGCATCATTTCAGTGATTGCGTATTGAGCTTTGTACCTTGTCAAGCAGTTCCTGAATGCATCTTGTGTAGACACAGATCGACATTAGCAGCCTATATAGACATGGCGTTAAGTCTTCTTAATGTCATGATACGCTTGAAAGTGATTTTAAGCACACCACGTTTTAAAGTTACAATCCATAAGATCTAAAAACACATGTATCAGCATGTATGCAAGAACAGCAAGTACCTCTTAACATCATACCCAAACAGAGAATGAAAGAAGACTTTCAGCATTGTTGTGCAGGTAATACTGATGCAACTTCAAGCAGCAGTGTAGCAAATGTATAAATCAGCTCTTTTCCCCCCTGCATACTTTTTTCACACTTGGAGATAAAAACCCCTCCAGCTCACTCCACAATGACACAGATGATTTGTTTTATCACCCCAACATGACCACAGATTAACAGTGCGGTGAAGTTACATCAGGGACCATTATCATGTGTTGTGCGTGTGGGAAGGAGCGGTATCTCTGGGCGAGATGGAACAATGACGCTCTGATTCTCAAAAGGTCACTCTCTGCTTCGGGAGAGTCTGCCTCGCTCCGCTCTCCACTCTGCTCTGCTCTGTTGCCATTGAGCCTTTGGCTGACTCTGTGGTGTGAATATGTCCAGAGGATAGCGGAGAGAGTTTAGTCATGAAATAGTAAAATGTATCTCAGAACACGGCTTCGTGGACAAAGCATATATTCATGCCTATGTTTCATCACAGCATATCTCCCATGTTAGAAATGTGGTTTTGCGTTTGTGTTTCGTAACACGAAAGCACAAATGTATGTTTTGTTGGATGATGTGATTGTATAACACCGGTCGATCTGTGCTTCAACTTGCTGCATTTCAGAATTCATTTTAAAATTCATGACTTTCTGTCTGCAAAGCCCGACCGAACTTCGCGTATCAGTGCCGTGCCCGTCAGATTTGAGTCCTTCAGGCCCTTCAGGTGATGTGCTATGAGCTCTCTGGGCGCTTCGAGAGGAAAATCCCCAGTTGTCCAAAGCTAGTTGTTGACACCTGATGGTGGTGTGATCCCAGCTGCTTCAGATGCGCTCCCATAGTAACATCACTGAAAATGAGGGTTGTAAATGTTACTGCCACTGACAAATAGCCCTGATTTCATACTAAGAAAAAATAATACTGGAACTAATAACAACTGAACTAAAACAGAACTTTTTTAAACAATAACACTAAACTGAAATGAGCAAACCCAGTCGAACTGAAAAACCAATGAAAAATGCAAAACTAGAACAACTGTTTCCCACAGTGTGAATATCTGTTTTTTCCCACTGTCATTAAGCTTAGCTCGCCTGTGTGCTGCTCGTCGTTACTCAATAAGACTAAACTCCTGCCTAGCTCGCAGCTCATGCTGATGTCGGCAACAGTTTCGGGTCCAGCGTAGAGGGCTGCCCCCGCCCCCACCCCACCCCCCAGCATCAGTCCCTTTTGAACAGCTACCCACCAAGTTATGCAATGACTAGACAAGACAGTCTGTATCTCCAGCTCAGACAAAACAGCCGTTACCTGTACTGCAGTGCCCGCCCACCCCCCCAACAGAAATTCTTTGGAACTTTACAAATACGCGCTTCTTTGAAGATGCTTTGAACAGCATGAGATGTACTACAGATAATAAGTAGTTATCTTGAGTCAGGCTTTTTTTCCGAGGGCCCTGAAAACCGCAGTCTAATCTGATGGCGTCAATAGGAAATAGCTACAGGCCCGTATCGAACCTGCCTGTCTCAGGACAGATGGTTGAAAAGGTTGTTTTTCAGCAACTTCATGCTTTCCTGGTGCAAAACAGTTTATTTCTGTTTTCCTCCACCGCCAGTGCATGCAGTAATCTATAAAATGGTTTTACAGTACCTCACAACCATTCCTTATTATTAAAACTAATAAGATGTGTAATCAGAAAGGGGGGATAAAATTATTATGTGGCTTTGGGATGTGGCTAAAAGTACACAACCGATCGACACTGCATGTAATTATTTTCTTCCTCACCTAGAACGAGACTGCTTGGCACGACACAGAGATTAGCGCGTTACTGTTCTGTCCCACCTGACTGGCTAATTAACGACTTGACAATCACACATCTGAGGCGACACTTTGGGAGGAGCAGTGTTTAATATTTGGAGCTTCTGTATTTGTGAAAAAAATAATTTCCTTTGTTTTTTTCCTTTTTTTTTCCCTTGGGTAGACTCATTCATAATTGGAAGTTGTGTTTTTCTGTCCTTTTTTTTTATTCATTTTTCCAGGAATCAAATCAAAGTCCCCTCTCTACATTTATCCTCAGTCACAGGTAGGATAATTGCAGCACTTGCGAGTGCTGTTTTGTCAAATGGAGCATTAAGATTCACTGAATGCATCACGCTGTAGGAGTCCTGAATTCTTCCTCCTCACACATATTTAAACCTATAGTGTTTTTGCGATAAATTGGAGGCAGCCGTCATCTCCCTGCTGTATGTTAGAAGGCAGTGAAGAAAATCAATGTGCTGTCCATGGGCCTCATTTGTTCAAAGGTTACTCCAATTACTATTTGAGTAAATTATGCAAACGTGTAGCTGCAGTTGAAACTTCTTGCTAAACATGACACATGATCTTTATATTGTCCACTAATTAGGTTGGGGAGTGAGTAAGCGGATGGTCAAAGTTTGTAGCCGGCTGGATTTAACTTATTATTTTTATTTATTTTTCTATTGAACGCCTTGTAATGCCAAGTATTCAGATCTCTTGCCCAGCAGTGTAGCGGTGTCTCGTTCTGGCTTCCATCGCTTCCAATCCATCGCCTTCGCCCTTTACTCCATGATGTTTGTGTTTATTTTCAAGGTAAACAGTCACAACAGAGAGGACAGACCAGCTTGCTTGTTAAGAGATCTGGAAATGTGAGCACCTGTTGAGTGAACAGTGGGCTGAGTAGCCCCCGTGGTGTCACAGCCACCGGTGAAAGGTCATTCACCAACGTCACATCCCTCTCAAGGTCTCCTTCTAGAGATGGATCTTCCTGCAGGCTGTGATGGATGTCGGGTCATGGGCATTTTGTTAGTTTTTGATGTAGTCTAACGATGCGTTTTGGTGTGTTTGCTGCGTATTTGTAGACGTCCATGCACATGATTCCTTAGCTCCTTGTCCTTTCACTGTAATTTTCATTTTCATACCCTCCAGAAAGCTTGTGGGAAAACACAGAAGCGACTGTTGTTCTGTGAGTGGATGTCAGTGAACAAACGTCTCCTGTATGCAGTCAGCAGCGCAGAGGACATGGAAGATGACAGGGTTTGCTGCAGCCTGTGAAACAGACACTGATATGCATCTCTGGTTATTTTAAGGCAGATATATGCCAAATATCTGCGTATACACACCACTACACCCCTGCCTTCACTTAAAGCAATGAATCAAACTATCAATCAATCAAAAAAAAAAGAAATTACGTTACTCTCTATGTGGACTAATGCGTTACTGATTCCACTACTTTTGCAGTACCAAAAGGAGTACAATTAGCATTTAATACCACAATTATACTATGCTTCAGAATTATACTTTGCTTTCTACTTTAGCCTTAGCATAACTTTGTCTCTATGGCAAGGTTAGCTGACCTTATGATGATCTCAGCTTTGTCTCACAGGCGTAACCGCATCCTGAAGCATTTATTTACTCTTCAGGTCCAAGGTGGCTACTCTTCAACAAATGACATCAGAGTGGCCATTTTATCAGAGCTGGATAACAAGGCATGCTAACGCAAACGCCGATGTCATCAGATGCCTGACAGCCAAACAAGAGCATCCCTCTTGCTGGCGCTTCGAGCACCAACCAACCTCAACACATCCATTGAGTAAACTCTGAATTGACTTGAGTGAAGTCAAGAAGTGTTGTCACACCCTTTCTGCGAAATGTTCTGTTTTGACCCTCAAGGCCACCGTAAAAATAGCTTAAAAGAAAGAAAGTGGAAAGCATGTGATGTCTGCTTGGCAGGTTTCCATCAGGCTGCTGTTTCCCTCACCTCTGTGGATCTACATTCTCTGTTTAATCTTTTCCCGTCATATTTTATTTCCATTCGATACAAAAGTCTGTGTGTTCATGACCATACGTGTCATATGACCTACATATTCCTGCAGACCTTATAATAATGTCTCGCCTCCCGTGGCTCTGTTTTGGACAGCGCTGCCATCACATCCTGTTCATTCCGTGTGCCATTTTCCATGAGGATGTGTGAAAGCCTTTTCTCTAACTCCTCAGGTTCCCTGTACAAGGTGCTTTTTTTCTCTTTTGTTTTCAAAGTTTGCACACATTGATTCATTTTGTCTTTTTTTTTTTTTGTCCCCATCTGTGTGAGAACACGTAGTTTTGAACCGTGCCAGCATATGAACGCCTGCAGCCCGACGCACATATGGAAACAAACCAATTCATGGTGCATATCCATGCGCACAGACGCAGATTTCCATACAGATTTAGATGACAGCATGCAGACTTGCAGACATGTGCGAGCTCGACTGATGCACAGACTGGAAAATAACGTCCCTGTTCTGGTATCAGAATTCATTAATTCCGATGCTCATTAGCTCACACCAGACTGACACCTGATGGTGAGCTTGATCATCATATCGTGTGACGCATCGGGTCACTGTGGAAGATTTGTTTCATGATTCTTTGTCAAAAACGCTCTTCTTTTTTTTTCCATAGTTGACAAAGTTGAGGACAAATTGAACCCAGAGGAGACGATTCCAGTTCAGCCAGGTGCTGCGTTGCCAATCATTAGTGATATTCCAGTTTGGTGTAAACAGCCAATTGTCCAACCAGTTTGTAATACAGGTCAGGAGTAAATAGAGATTACCACACAAGCTGTACTGACTCATAATTGTGTCTCACTGAAGCAGGATTGTGCGTCAAATGTGGAGTTGATGAAAGCCGTGAATCGAATGTAATTGCAGTTGTTACGGAACTGACAGAGAAACCTGAAGTCACGAGAGCACGGTCGTTCCCATCTTCCTGCCCTCGTTTTACGATGGGAAGCTCAAATGTTCTGTTTAACTGTCGTATGGGGTGAAATGCAAAAACTGCCCGAACAAGAAATCCCTGAAAATATGTCAGGGGCCGCAAAAACAAGTAGGAAATGCCAGGTGTGGTGTCAGAATTTGCTTCCTTCAGCTCATGTAAGAAAGCCGTGCTTTTTGATTCCGGCAACATCCGCTGACCTCCTGTTTTCAGTCTGTGCACTGAACGCTCCCGGTGTGGGCCCATGCTGCAGTCCCATTTTCTGTGGCTTCTGTGATCTTCAGAAAGGTCAAAGGCAGTTAAATGAATTGGAAAAAAAAGTCATTTTGGTAAACCACAGGTAGTTCTAAAGCTTGCATCACCTCACATGTCTTGACCTGGTTTATGGTTCTTCAGGGAGAAAAGCAAAGTATTCCAACTCCAAACATAAAGCCAGTGGTTTAAGTTGAGATGACAGGTAAACACAGTACAGTGTGTGTGTATATGATCACTATAGTGATGTCTGGACTAGTGGTCCTCTTGTCTGTCTCTTGCAATGAAATTCGGACATTTGCGTTCCCCAGAGGATGAAGATGATTCCCATGACGTCTCATACACACACTCATGCTCCTGACAGATGACTTAAAAACTTTATTGATCTCGAAAGTGTGCCCAACGCTTTGTTTCATGACCAGCAAAGCTAATGACAGTCCCACCAGCCTCAGCTAAGTATGACGTTACCAGCAGACTGTGTACTCAAACAGCACATCATCTCTGCATCACATGACTATATCAGTCACAACATTACAGCTCCAAGCTACAGTTGAATGAGAAAGAAAGAGGCAGGGCATCATCATAATCTATGGTCTATGGGCGACGGACCTAGTGACCGACATTGCAGCCCACAGAGCCACGCTACTCACAAGCTAAAAAGCTTTTTTCAAGGCATCGCTCAGAGCATCCACTTTGCCTCTGAACATCAGCTGTTCCGATGTTCAGAGGCGGAACAGCTCAGTTCAGTCTCATTCGTGGAAATTGGTCGCCATCTGTTTTTCTCTCTGCCTTTAAAAAGTCCTGAGCTGAGTTTAACTCGACTTTCCTCTCTGCGTCCTGCTGTCTGCATTACTGCCTGCTTAAGTAGGTCATGGGTAGACAGTTGTGTAAGCCTCATCAGCAAGTCAGTTTTAGCTGGCCCCGCCGTGTGCTGTGCTGATTGATGTGATTACGCTTCTTTTTTCTGCCTTAATGACAGGGTTGGCCACGGGAAGCTTCGGCGGGTGGCGTGGCAAGAAATTAAACCATTTCTGTGGAATGTTTAAGCTTACACAAGTGGCGGTCCAGATCACACCGTGTGTATTCTGAACATGCGGTACGTGCCGCCCACGAGTTCGGATAGTTTCTGTTACACACACTGCTGCTCCACATGAGAGGGCTTTTAGTCGCTCACATGTTGTTTTTTTTTTTTTTTACTTAATTATGCCCTTTGCATTAACTCCATCAGGTGAGTGCGGGTGTGCTCCTGTATGAAAGTGTGCCTACGTGTGTTTTTTTTTTTTTTTTTTTTTTTTCTGCTCAGGTATATGTAGGTCAGTGTGCTGTGTTTTTTTTTTTTTTCCCTCTCATGGAGGAACTACAGGAAAAACCATCTTGTCTTTTGAAAGGGGCTTTTCAAGTGATTTATTTTCTTAAAATATCTTTCACTTCGCTGTTTTATATTTACTCTGACTTTCTTTATCACTGACTGCCATCAAGCAGTTGCAGCTTCACTCCTCTTTTTTCTCCTCTAGCATTCAGACAGCTTAGTATTCGCTTCAGTCCGGCTGTTGGAGACACATCCAGTTCACATTTTACTTACATTTATTGTTTTTGTATATTTTGAAATCCTGGGGATGGATCCAAAGATTTTTAATGTTGAAGTGATTTTCAGGTTCTGCTGTCATGTTTGAGATGGGTGGCCTGAAGTGACGGCTTCATCGAGAACTCCACACACAGTATATGACCTAACCCATCCGTCTGCTCTGTCTCCATAGTGGTGCCAGTCCTGCTGGTCTGGTCCTGACTGCCATCGTAGCCGTGGCTTACAAGGTGGCAATAAGGTTTGAGGGGTAAGTCTTTCATTTTCTCAGGCCCTGATCATATGTGTCAATAAGATGCATTTGATTAGTCACTTACAGAGGACTGTACTGAGGACACAGCTGATTCAGGTCACAGTCAGACATGGTCCTGGATGCTTAGTGTGAATGCAAATTTGTCTCTAGCCAGCTGTTGCATTAACATACAACTAACAGCAAGGGACCCCAAACCCCACCTTGTGGAACTCCTCTTTAGAAATGTCTGTCTTGTTAAGCTCTGCACATCTGTGTCCCCCCAAACTTCCACTCTACGTTCGTTAAAACCAAGGCTCAACCCAGGACCAAAGCTGGGTCCTCCTCAGTCTTGTTGGCTGTTGTTCTATTGCTACAGATCTCTGGCCTGTGTGTCAATTTATTTCCAGTGTTTCTCATCCAGAAAAACATCCTGATGTGGTTGAATACTCCTTTGTTTTGAGAGCTCATCCACTAGGTCATAGCCACAAGTAGACATGTCACTGAGCCACAAGTTAACTTTTTTTTTGGACTTTTTTGGACTTAGTGGCTCGTTACAACCCTGATTTTGCAGACAAGGCCGCCTACTCCCGCCTCTCTTCCTCCTCTCTTGTGTTTTCTTCTTAAATGTTATCTCCATTTGTCAAGAACAACAGTCATTAGTTGTGCAAAGAGCTGAGATGGACAAAAATGAAGCATTAAAAGAGGTGGACACATCCCTTTCCTCTCTTTCTTTCCACATTTTAAAAGCCCTGCTGGTCCGTCATCTCCCTCACGTCGTCGTCCTCCTCCTCCTCCTCCGCATCCATCGCAATGACGAGATAAAAAATGGTTATGAGTGACCTACTTCTGGACATCTGTCCACACAAACACCTGTACAGAAATACACACACCCACATGCACACAGAAACGCACAAACATGCTGGGACTGCATAAGCCAGTCGCAAATGAGGAAGAGCTCGCCATGGAAGCAGCTGCCCATGTGCACTTGCTCATTAAGGCGACTGTGTGTGTGCGCGCCTGCGTGATGCCCTCTCATCTGCAGGTGTTTGTATGTACATGTGTGAACTGTGCAGCATTACATGTGTGGGGACACATAACAGGGTCATCAGTCAAGTCACAGCATAACTGCTTCTGATTCAAATATGCATAACAATAACACACAGATCCACGCACCTAAACACGTCATGCTTTGTCTCAACTTGCTATCTTGAGGACCCCATAGTAAGACATAGCACCTGGATAGCAGCAGCAAGACGAATGATGGAGAATGGCAGATTGACTGACCTACATTAATCACATACATAAAGCTTAGTGCGTGCACACACAGTCACCACTACACAAAACATCAAAATCAGTGCCATTGAATTCAATTAGAGATCAGCCAGTTACGTCTGCCGAGCCCTCTTTGTCTGTTTGACCTTGTGGAGCGCCTGAAGGTTTCATTCACCTCGCCCCTCTCATACTTCTGCTGCTATATAAGTCACAAACCTTTGTCTCGCCGAGTCTTTCAGCCTTCACTCTCTGGTGAAATGCGGAGTCATGTTAGCCATGAAAAGAGAGGTTAGCCTCGGCAGTGTCGGAAGTATGCTTTTCAGAAAATGTCACACATTTAAGCGTCCGCTGTGAATGAGAGCGCAGGTGTATAAGTCGCTGCAGCAATTTCCGGCAGCGCTGATCCACAATTGTGTCATTTAGCCCGAAACTGTGAACTGAGGGAAAGACAGGTGCCAGATTTTACCACACACTGTGACTGGGAAAAGATTCATAGGCTATATTTATCTATTGCTTCTGGCATAGATTCTCAATGATCTCATTTAGTTAACTGCGAGGATAGCAAGGCGTCCACTTGGATATAACCGCACACGGTGACTTGAATGGGTAAAGGCCCCGGTGGCATAGATGCAGGAGTGGAAATAGTGAGTGCCTCGCAGCTTTTTCAGCTCATAATCGCTTGACATCCCTCAGACACTTAAAGGCAGGAATCCGTTTGGTGCGTTGATGTCCTCCAGTGGCCTCGTGGGGACTGATCTCTTCGTAGCCAAATCATTTAATTCTGTTTGCTCTTGTTCTGAGTCTTAGCCTAGCTTTAATACTACGTGGATGTGATATATGGTGCAGAAGAAACTTTCTCTGGATAATGTCAAAATGCAGGACAGTCATATCTGTACTATGTCCTCTCCAGTTGGTGGCCCCCGCTTAGCTCACCCATGCCTGAAAAAGGCCCTGGCTGCAAATATCCTGCATTTTACAAGAGAACACCATTATCACACAGATTAAGAACATTGAACACACTTGCAGTGCTACACAAACAGAACATAGGCTGCCCTGCATCCTTCAGTCTCCTGCATGCTTTAAAATGTGTCTCATGATTCAGAGGTTTGGTACCAACCATCCTTGGCAGGCTCTCGGTTAAGCTCCTCTCTCACCTATAAGGGCTGTTATTTTCCCAATTCCCTCAATGACACAGAGGGAACAGCGCTGTGGCACAGCTCTTATATCTGATGCGGGGGTCAGTAGAGCGGAGGAACATGCGGAGACACAAGCCATCTTCCTGTCATTAACACACGTACGCTCCAGCTCGCTCACGGTTCAGCACACGCGTGGTCCTGGCACAGAGTGGTACGGCCTTCCAACCTCTGATTTATTGTCCCATTATATGTTTGTTCTGCTGTATTTACAGACCATTCACTGAACAGATCTATCAGGAGAGGAGTCAGCGGCGCAAGCGTGAATAATCACCTCTCTCCCAGACGCCTCCTGCTCCTGGTTTGGCTGAGGATTCCCATCCTGCCACAAGGACTTACCAGCAGCCTGGACCATAAATCCGCCTCCAGTGTGGATTGAACAGCTACAGTCACACTGCAAACCCTTCGTATGAGTGAAGAAGCTACAGGGAGCCATATTACTTTGGTCCACATGGTGATGACATATTTAATTGGCCTAATTATGCCAAATTCAAGGAATAGATCAATATTCTGAAAAACATGATTATCTGCATTCTTATTGAGAATTAGATAGGAAGATTGATACCACCTCCTCCTGGCTTGAGCTCCATAGTTGGAGCCATGCTTTATGCTAAGCTAAGTTAATCACCTGCTTTTCAAATGCATGTCAGGTGCTGTCGCTGGACAGAAATTTTGGCTACAGACAAATACAGACGAGTCCTCTTCAGAGCAAACGTCCCAGAGAAAGTTGGACTATGTACATAATTCCATGAACAATGGCTTTGTTCCGTTCAGATGCCGTTGAGCCACCGTGCACAGTACCAGCACGCCTGTGTTTGACAACTCAAGCTGTCTACTGTGGACTAAGTGTTGACAACCCAGTGAACATTCAGTGTTATTCCTTGTGTTGTTTGTGCTCCTTTCCAGATGCATTACTCCGTCAACGCAAACAGCATCTTAACCCACAGACACTGTTTTTTATTCTTCACATAAAATGTTTACTTTCTCTATTAACTCCAAAATGCTACAATTTTGTATAAAAAAAACCCCAGACATGGCTACTTGTAATGGAAATACTGTGCAAGATTTAATTGTTAGTCTTTAAAGTGACATCATCACGGGTCAACTGGCGTGAGGGAATCTTCATAGTGTAACAATGGATGTCATGCAATACACAAATGTGAGCATTTTAAATAATAAGCCCACGGTGGCTTTGTGCGATACCTATGCAAACCATTCCATTCTGATCAGCACACACTGCCTGGCGATGTTCTCTATGTTAATGGCATATTTTTTTATGTAATAAAAGAGTGACTCAGGGTTCAGAGCGCTGGTCTCTCTTTGTGTCTGAAGAAATCAAGACTGTTAATGGATGCACTTAAGGCAGCACTTTTGCATATGTACGTCTTGTGGGCAGATGTGGGGGAAGCAAAGTGCTACTCATCTTCCTGATCCTAGGAGTGCTAATGCAGCTACAGTGATAAATGATATATTTGGTTTGTAATTAAGAACCTGCTAAATACGTAATGACTGCTACATGTACCATATGTACATGTATGAGTGTCTGCTACCTTAACATCCATTTCGGCCTCGCATCCGGGATTTCAGCGTGCGTCTGGTCGTACCAGGTAAGGCCAGTAAGTTATCGGTGAGCTCTCAGTTCAAAGCGTGTTTGCCAGTGGACTCGTTCTTCATTCTGCCACCTGTGTGTCATCACCTTGTTCTGGACGACGTCACGTTACCAGAGCACAAACTGAGAGACACACTGTGTACACTTAATGATCGCACTCCTCAGTATGATTTTACTAACCGCATCAGAAAGCCACCATTTGTAGTTTTTCAGCAAGTTACGTAATGAAAGTCTTTCTTTATGTCCATCACTTCTGTCCAGCAGCTCTGCTTGTTTCCTGTCCTCCTCATGGTGATGGTGAGACTCCAGTCACTGGACTGGACTGAGTAAACAGGATAAATTATGCTCATTGGTTAGCCTTAGAGGTGCTGCATAGAGCCGGGCCTGTTTCTCCCTGCTTCCGGCATTAAGTCTCTCTTCTCAAGAGTATTTGCTGTGTAATGAATGTTTCTGTTCACATTTTGTCTCAGAAAACGCAGGAATAAATTTTCTCAAAAGTAGGTCAAAGTCACTGTGAAACAGGTGGCTTGGTTTCAGTCCTCTTCCTCTGCCGTCTCATGAAAATCGTTATTCTTTCCAACGCGAGTGCCGTCAGGGTTGCTGATTTCATTTCTTTCCATTTGTCCTTGTAACTGCCTGAAGAGGAACAAAACACTGTCTCTGAATAATTACTGGCTTTTCTTTGAAGTTACAAAACACCAGCTCCAGCGTACAGAAACAGCCGTGTTAGACATCACACATTATACAAAGTGTTGGCTGAAATCAGGCTGCACTTCTCTTTTTTAAATAATTTAGTGGCTTTTTGTTTTCAGCAGCGTACCCGGGAAGGTAATCAGCTGTGCCGGTATAGGACGGAAACAAACACTCATCAGTGCGCAACTTACATTTGTCTCTCTAACCAGCGTGTTCATTCCCTTTCGTGGCTGCCAAACAGTGGCCTAATTATAAATGTGGTAACATTTGGGGATTTGCATGTTTAGACCAGAGAAAGTGTATTTGCAGCGCTACCTACGCAAGCAAACAGCCAAAAGCAGAAACATTTGACGCTGTCCTCCTGTTTCACATATGCACACTGGTGCCCTGAAGCTGAGCAGTTTGTCATGTATTTTTAATAGATTTTGCACAACAGTGCCTTTTTTTTCCCAGCATGACAGCAACATGTGTTTTCTCATCTGCACTGTGGCAACATTATTCTGTTAGACCGCTGGTTAATTATAATTATATCCTTAAGAGCTTGCAGGACACACCCCAAGTAAGCTTAGAATCTGATCTATGAACATATTATGACATCATTTCTCTTTGCTTTTCTGATAGCTTAAAGTCAAAAGAAGCTTATTTGCTGGACAAGCACCAACTTGATGCTCGAATGCAACAAAGATTTGAAAAGAACAGTTTGATATTTTGTGAAATATGCCTTGGAGCAGAGATTTGGATGCCTGCACACAGATATGAAGCTGCTAACATCAGCTGGTTATCTTAGCTTAGCATAAAGACTGGAAAGATCAGTGTGGGCCCAGGACTCATTCGGGATTATGTGTCCGTCTGTTTCTCAGCGGGGACCAGTTGCCAGACAAGCAGTGCCGATTCCAGGAAGTTACTGCCAGGCTAGCTTTTTCCAGTCTTTGTGCTAAGCTAAGCTAAGCTCCAGCTTCATACCTTAGATGTGACAGTGGTGTTGATCTTTTCATCTAACCCTTCTTCAGAGAGTGAACAAAGGTTCTCCCCAAAATGTTGAACTTTTACTTTGAGACACATTTCTAACTGACTGACGTGGCAGAATGACATACAGGAGCTACTGGAAGGTTCTGAAGTGCTTCACAGTACAGTGTATTTCCATTAAAGCAGATGTGACCTGGAGTGTCCAGAGGTGTCTATGACCCTGTCGAGGTGGACCTTTAATGCATGTGATTAAAGACTGCAGCTGATTTGCGTGTGGATTTGAAGCAGCTTTGCTCTCTCTGACTAGAGTCCAGTCATGTAGGAGGTCAAAGAAAAGCAGGTGTAGGGGATTTTTTTGTTTGTTTGTTTGTTTGTTTTCAATATTTCATGCCAGTTTTCAGGGCTGACTTCACAAACAGCATCTCCACGCCTGATCTGTATCTCCCACTCCGTCCTTTATGAGCTGCCTGGCAGAAGCCCTATTTGCTCACGGTCGGCACCGTTTGTTTTTCCACTCTCCTCCACGTTTCCTGTTGCACTGCTGCACCACAGTGCACCGCTCCTTCCTAGCAGTGTCATTACCAGACAAACATGACCAGTGTGTTCACATGACACCTCTTCCTCATTACTGCTGCTCACACAGGGAAAGAAAATACACTTTCAGCCCTGCTATGATATGTTTTCTGATGCTGCCTATAGGTGGAGCGAAGGAGGGAGAGCTGAATGATGGGGAGGGGAACTGTTTGGATAGTTTTCCAGTCTAAACATCCATGAATTTTCTTTTTTGTCTCCCCCAACACTCACGCCTCTTCATTGACTCCGATCTGCGCTGAACACGTTTGCCATGTCAAGTTTTTTATGAACTGTGCATGCCTTCTTTCTACTGGGGGGTTGCATTCGGTAACACACTGGTGAGAGCACCTATTCCCGCACACACAGGAACACATTATTCCTCTGCAGCTGCCCCAAGACACTCACATACTTGACAGACAGTGGGTCATGACTCATAAGAGCAACATATTCACACAGGTGGCCAGGGCATGGGACA
The DNA here is from genome assembly GCF_051107435.1 of Chaetodon auriga. Classification (NCBI taxonomy): domain Eukaryota; kingdom Metazoa; phylum Chordata; class Actinopteri; order Chaetodontiformes; family Chaetodontidae; genus Chaetodon; species Chaetodon auriga. The sequence continues at coordinate 17,680,038 of NC_135093.1, forward strand.
CAGGAGGTCAGCGCGGCTCTTTTCTTCAACACCCGGCAAAATGTTCTTCATCCGAGCAGGACGCTTCCAGAAAAATATGTATATAAATTAACAACAGTCGTCCACTGAGTCTGTGACGCACACACAGTAGCTGGTTAACCCCATACAACACAGACACAGATTATCCCGGAGTTTAAAGGCTCAGGGGCCAGTCACATTTAACAAGGGACTTTTCTTTACATGGGTGGGAAGCTAGTTGCAACTTGGTCTGTTTAGTGATGAGTGTGCTCACAGATGGACTCACACATACAGTAGCTGCTTTTAGGACAGTGTTTAGTTGTTTGGAGCTCATTATAAAATGTGTGCTGGAGTTAAAGGTCCTCTGGTCAGACTGTAAAAGATCATAAGAAGCATGTGTCTGTCTTCTGACTATGACAGATGAATGTTTTTTCCTTGTCTTTGTTGTGAAATCCAATTTGCATATTATGAAATCACTTAACCTTTAGAACATGAAACACCCTCTTCACATGTCTCAGTTAGTCATTTTAAAGGATACTCAAAGCTGGGATTTCTGGCAGTGTCATGGCACAAGCAATGCCCACTCTGCTTAATACGGTTAGCGTCGGTGCTGATATTGGATGTGTGCATCCCTCATCCAGGCTGCACGGTGGCTCAGTGCTCGGCTTTTCAATCTGGTGGCTGTCAGATGTCACCCGACTGGTTTTGATTAAAAATTGAGCGGAAATATTCAACAAATTTCCAGATAATCTGCAAAAGAAAATGCAAACAAATGCACTTTTCCGCCCACTGCTGTTATTTGAATATGAGGAGTTCAGTCTTTGAGATAAATTGTTGGTGGCATTGGTGCGAGGAAGGTTCCAGTCTCCTCATCAATCTGATGTCTTTCAGTGGACATTTAAGTCATGTGCTTCATGTACATCATGATTTACTTGCTAAGCCTGCTTATATTGCACTTTATTGTGTTTTCTTTTAATCAATACACCAACTTTACCACATCAGCCAGTCTTGAAAATGCGTTTTCAATCACTCGATCATGTTTTTAAAATGTGCATAAAAACAGGTGGATGGAAATGCAAATTTAAATCTCATCAGGATGCTCAAGCCAAGCTTTGTCCATCACTGCAGACAGTACAGTGGTAACAAAAGCTTGGACAGCAAGAAACCTGCCATCTCATTATATCTCAGTTTAAGATCCATTTCAGCTTTTACTAAACTGGATCAGACTTCTCACACTTTCTGTATTTTATGCCACTGAGTGAGTGAGTGAGTGAGTGAGTCCTCACATCTGCCTGACTGAGCCCCATTAAAACAGCCCCCCCCCCCTTCACTCTTATAGAAACTCCATTCAATTCTATTTTCAATTCAATTTTTTGTTGGTCATTACACATAAATGACTGAGATAATTGACAGTTTCAAGTCTTTTCGCAGTTAAAGGCAGTCCACTAATCAAACAGATCGAGACTGCTTATATGCTCACACATACACACACACACACACACACACACACACACACACACACACACACAGAGAGAGAGAGCGAGAGAGAGAGAGAGAGAGAGAGAGAGAGAGAGAGAGAGAGAGAGAGTTCTGAAGTCAAAGTGTTTTCTTTTCAAACTGTACCCTGAGTGCCCCCCTTTGGTCACGATAGTAACTGCAGCATGTATTGAAAGCTGCCACAAGCCCCTTTCTGCATGAATAAGCAGCTCCAGCACCGACTGAGGGTATGAATGCATCCATTAATGAACACACGTTTGCAATTCAAGCTTAGGCTGCAGTTTTTTATCCACTACTGTTGTATAGAAAGATGCATTATTCAGTATTATCATTTTGTTTTCTTTTGCAGTGAACTGAAATCTGGTGCTATGGACAAAAAATAACAATAACCACAGTTCAGAGGCCACATGATTATTCAGGATCAGTGATCAGTAACATATTTGCTCGGTGTGCAAGAATTCTGCCGAGGTTTAATATTTTGAAAAACTGTCCAATGTCCACCCTCATTTTCAACACAGTGCGCCAAACCGGGTTAAATACCGGAAGATGTGTTAATTATCAACTTGTTCTGTGGAAGTTTTGATTTTGTTGTTACGCACAGGGCCAGATGCCAAGTCCCATCGCCTTCGCGTTAAACCGTATAGCACTTTCTGTATGTCACTGTTTCCTAGCGCTCCTTCTCGTCTTCCTTTGAAATGACAGACTGACGCACCACTGAGAGTTCGGTCCGCTTCTCCCTGCGCTCAATGGAGCAGAGAGTTCCTGCTCACTGAGCTGTGACGTCGACAGGAGGAGGGGTCCGCCGTGTGCTTAAATACACGGACTCCAATCCCACATTCAGACAGAAACGCACATCAGAGCAAAACAACAGCCTCTCCGCTGACCAAAGGCAGCTCAGTCGCCTTTTACGCACACACAGTCCACGGACTCGGGTATAGCCATGATTAAGAAAATGTCCCCCTCAGAGAGCGATTTTGACATCCCAGCAAAGAACTGCTACAGGATGGTGATTTTGGGATCCACCAAAGTTGGGAAAACGGCCATCGTGTCCCGCTTCCTGAACGGGAGGTTTGACGAGCAGTACACGCCGACCATCGAGGACTTTCACAGGAAAGTGTACAGCATCAAGGGAGACGTTTACCAGCTTGACATACTGGATACATCAGGGAACCACCCATTCCCCGCCATGAGGAGACTATCCATACTGACAGGTACTTATCCATATAGGTGTCTTTCTGCCTTAAGAATAGTTATAGGGAATCAGAGAGCAGTGCAAAAGTCAATTTTTAATGCTCCAACTATGTTGTCACCATGCGCGCCGTGCGCCTTAAGCGCATGGCTGCAGGGTGCACCAGGGCGTGACAGGTTTAGAAAACACAGGTTGCATCTCTGACATTTTGCCTACATCTGAAGCACGCGAAGTTAACCAAAGCATCCTCTCTCTCCCCCCCCCAGGCGACGTGTTCATCCTCGTCTTCAGCCTGGACAACCGAGACTCCTTCCACGAGGTGCAGCGGCTCAAGCGGCAGATATTCGAGACCAAGTCGTGCCTGAAAAACAAGATTAAGGAGAACATCGACGTCCCTCTGGTCATCTGCGGGAACAAGGGTGACAGAGAGTTTTACCGGGAGGTGCAGCAGGAGGAGATCGAGCAGCTGGTGGCCGGAGACGAGAAATGCGCTTACTTCGAGATCTCCGCCAAGCGCAACGAGAACGTGGATAAGATGTTTCAGACTCTGTTCACCTTGGCCAAACTACCTCACGAAATGAGCCCCGACCTTCACCGGAAAGTTTCTGTGCAGTACTGCGACATGCTGCACAGAAAGTCTCTGAAAAACAAGAAGATGAAGGACATTGGGGAAGCGTATGGTGTGGTCACTCCGTGCGCCCGGAGACCCAGCGTGCACAGCGACCTCATGTACATTAAGGAGAAGGCAATAGGAGGCGGCCAGGGCAAAGACAAAGAGAGATGTGTGATCAGTTAAGCAGACTGCGAGGCGCAAACTCAACACAAATCTTTGGAAGGAGATGGAGCCTTGTGCGTCAGCTTGAGAAGCGACCTACGCGGCCGGCTGCGCTCAAACTGACACGGGAGGTGTGGAGACGCCCGGGCCGCCGCGCGCTTTGGCCAAGTGCCATATCTAAGGACACTGACTGGACTCGCGAGTCCGCTAAAACCACCAAAAAACCTTGCCCACGAGACATGTGAGAATGTTAGCTTGTCCTGTCAATCAGAGCCCCAGTGTGTGACGTGGCTTCATACCTTGTGAGACTCGCGCATCGATGCGTAAAATGTATTTTGTTGACGTCATGCCTTTTCCAGATGTCAGAGGGGAGAGAAAAGAGACCCTTGTCTCAGGAGGTGTAATGTTGGGGGAATAATGTTGTTTACATCTTATGATAGATTTTCTAATAGCTAAGTAAACTTGAATGTTTTGTTGTAATCTGAACTTTTTTTTAAAATTGTGAATGTATATTTATTGTCATTGTCAATTTTTGCAAAGAAGTCAAACAAAATCTTGAAATGTAATTAAAAAAAACTGAAACGAAAACTTATTTTGCATTGTTTCTCATTTCTTCGATTTGAAGTTCTTTGGCTGCTGTTGAACTTTTTACACACAACCAACAAACATTCACTAAAGCCCCACAGAGTGAACTCACACAGAAATACTGCAGCCAAGCTTTAACACCTGTACACTTCTGTAGAGCCATCACCAATGGGCCAAATAATAGACAATCCTTGGCAGTCATAGATAACAGTATTCAAAGGCATGTGTCATTGCTGTTGAACTGATGCATTTCTCTCAATCATGCGGTGATGCTGCTGATCAGAACATGATCACAGACGCTTTACAAGCTTTATAAGCTTTCACAAACATCCTTAGTTCAGTGTAGATCTGTGTGTGGCTCCTGGATCCAAATGGGAATAATGCTCATCAAAGAAAGAAACTGTAGCACAGTGCATGATTTGGACAGGGAAGAAAACCAAGTTTAAACAGAAATGAAAGCATCACATTGGAACATAAAATCCTATCTGTCTGCACCACTGTGACCCAAAAATGAACAAATAACGATCAATATGTATCTCCTCTACTCCAAATGATCACAGCCTTTTGGAAAAAGACAGTGTTGTCAGACAAACGTTAATAACGTTTCCTTTCAAAAACAGGATGTTTGAAAAGGTTTGCTTCTGTGAAATGTGTGGATGTATTTAATGATGAAGAGGAGGAAGGAGCGCTCCCTCTACAAAAGATGGCCTTCCGTCTGAGAAGCTGTCCTTTGAGGTTTTTGCTCATTTGTGCCTGAGTGAGTGCTTTGGTTGACGAGGCTCCCGTTTCTTGTTTCATTGTTGTTGCACACATCTGTGTAAAAGAACATTTTTAATCAAAATAATTACCAAAATCCTGAGTCCATCACAAAGACTGAAGACTGGCAGATCGTACGGCTTTACTGTAACACTAAAATTATTGTCATCATCCTTGAGTAGTCCACTCATGCATTTTAATGAGAGACTGTGAAGAAGAAAAAAAAAGGAAAAAAAACACCCACACAGTATACTGGAGAGTTATTACACCCTGTAGCTCCAAACAAAGCACACAGTTTGTTCTCACCGTGGGTTTAATTCTACGTTATTTGCACCTGCTTCCACCTTTCCCCCCGGAGATCAACCAGAAACACAGCGTCCAGTCTCTCTCTCTGTGACGTGCAGGCTCCTCACTATCAGCAATAATACTGTATACTCTCTCTCTCTCTCTCTCTCTCTCTCTCTCTCTCTCTCTCTCTGTTTCAATCACTTCTGGGGACATTACACAGACTTCCATTTGTTTCCTGGAGACTCACCCTAACCAGAACCATATCCACTACTTGCCTAACCCTAAGCCTTAGCCAAACCTTAACCTAAACCCCAGTGACTTGTGTTTTGTCCTCACAAGAAAGACGAGTCCCCACAATGTGAGTAACGCACATCTACAGTGACAGAGAAAGAACAGCTTGCATTAATCCTGCGTGTGTGTGTGTGTGTGAGAGAGTAAGTGTGTGAGCAGTCAGGGACACACAGCAGTGTACTGTAACACTGCCCTCCTCCTTATCAGTAACACCATGTGCTGGACTCCCTGTTGCATTTAGAATGAAAAGACATCATTATGGAGTTCATCAATATGCATCATTGTCCTAATTAGCTGAAAGCCAACCAATGACTTCCGCATTATGAAACGTGCGTGTTGATCTATAATCTGAGGAGGAACAGCAGCACACTGAGCCTGAAGCCAGACGCTCAAATACAATATAGAAATGCATGTAATGAGATGATGAGGTTTGATCATTGTCAACCCAGCATACGGCAAAAGCGGCAACACTTGTAATTGTGTCAGAGGGGCAGAGGAAGGCCAGTGTCACAGTTTAAATAAGCACAGAGCGTACCAAATAGCACAGCAGTGGAACAAAGAGAGGGTGAGTAACAGTGCGGGAATTCTTCCTCAGAACGTCTCCCAATCGGAAAATATTTAAATCCAGATATCTCTGGAACACATGAAGGACGCCCTCATAAACTCTCACCTACATGCATACAATAAGGGAAATGTAAAGGCTTTTCTCTGCTCCATTGTCATTATTTCATACAGAAAACCACCATAAAATATTGTGACATGAGCACAGTTTTACTTCCATAGACTGTTTTCATCACCAGACAGCCAGACTTAACCACACGTCCTCTATTTGACCAATAATTGCCTGCTTAAATTACAGTTCAGCAGTTTGAGTAAAGCTTGTCATGTTATGTCAGCGGGTCCAGTGATTGAGGCTGATTTTCGAACAAGTGCATTTTTTACATAAAACAGACAGCCATGCCTACACCAGCAGCCTCTAGTGCCCCTAGTGGTCAAAAGGGTTAGTGCATGTGATTGTGTCCAAAATCATACATATAAGAAGTGTGTTTCCCCTGGAAAAGAAAGTTTGTAAATTTGTTCTTGATTTTTGAGTGTGCTGTTTATGGACTATTCTCCCAGAATGCAATGCACAGAGGGGACCATCTTGCACTTGCTTTGTGAAGGGGAACTCCACCTCCAACATGTCTGTTCACAGGTGCTGGGGAGAGCTACGGCATATGTTGAAAAAGCTTTGGTGGCTTCAGAAGGAGGTCCGGGAAGTCTGATAAACTGCCTCATGTGATGTCACTTGAGTCAGCATGGGTTGGCGATGACGACTACAAGTTTGAAAATGAAAGGATCTGGGGTGTAGAGTTTGAGAGAAGAGAGTGTTTCTGATTCTGAGGCTTGAGCTCAAATTTGTTGACCGCCGTCATGCAAAAAATACTTAAGTGTGACTGCTGGCAAAAAAAAAAAAAAGAAAAAGAAAAATTACGCAACTCAAACTTCATGGATGATGAAAAAAATGAAGGAAAAACAAGAAATAACAAATAAGGGCTGAGGAGAGATGGGTTGTTTTTTGGGGTACTTAAATACAGAAGCAAATTTGAAAGTGGAGGACAAGGAAATGGAAAGTAATCATTTCCTTTGGATGATTCAATTTCAGACAAAATAAATAAATAGAAATTAAAAAAAAAAAAAAAAAAAAAAAAGCCCAACAAGCAGCATTTTTCTGAGATTGTGTATTGAAGATATTCAAAAGACGGAAAGGAAGCCCGGGAATGAAAGGTCAGTCATGGATTCATCCTTGAAATGTTTGCTTTCATTGCTCTGTCTGTTTAAAACAAGATCACACTGGCATCCTTTAAACACACACACACACACACGTACACACACCCTTGTGTTTGCAAAAGAAAAAGTAATACAAAGGAAATGAAGGGAGATTTTCACTGTGTTTTTCACTTCTTAGAAGTGTTACGTCACTGGAAAAGAAAATGCTGTTGTGAAATATTGCAATCTGAGCATTTTATCAAATGAAAACAATCAGCCTGGCAAACATCATTAAAGACACACAGGGTGAGAGACTGGACTCTTTCTATACTGGAAACTAATGATGGGTGACTAATGGCATCCTGCTTATGCATCGTCTCTGATCTTAAACGTCTCACAAGTTGGGAGCATCGGGAAGTTAACCAGAGAGCTGAGACGGTCTTGTCCCACTTATTCTGGGGACGGAAGCAGAAACGAGATGTCTCTGTGGAGACTAATATCTGAGCGCTATCAGCAGTCTGCCATGCTCTGTGCATCCCGGGAGCTCTTTTCTGATTACTTTACTTTCCGTGTGCTCACTTCCCAGCATCCAATCCAGCGGACCTCCTGTTCCAGGTCGACAAGTCATGTTTCTATCTAGCCGGTGGCATCTGTTTTCACTGGTATTTCATTATTTGTTCCATGTTTTGATTAAGCCTGCTTTTGAAGTGGTGCTAGGTAAAGCAGCATTCTGCAGGACCAGTTGTTATTGCTCTGTGTGGTCCATCACGCTGACAGCTGCTTCCCCATGAAGACCCACGTCAAGCCTCAGTTCGTTCTCTTCTGCTTATCACCACATGACACTGGAGAGACAAGCTAACTAGCTTTTATTTATTTTCCAAATGTAGAAATGGGACATGCCTGCAAAATTTATCTTACCATTTTATCACTGAGTTTACTTGAATAAAGTATTCGCTCAAACCTGCAATAATTGTCTATTTAGGGCAGCAGAACAAGCTGTAAAAGCAACACTAACATGTAGCTAACGTACCGTTGCCTATTTCCACATCCAGCTGATACAGAGCAACATTAGCATCCTCTGAAGTAATGTCTCTGGCTCCTTAAGACTATGTGTGTCATGGTTTTGGGTGCTAGTTTTATTTCTTGTTTTATGTTGAAGGAGTTCTCCTCCTGTGCATTCTTTTGCTTTACTTCCTGTGTACTGTGACAGTTGATTTGTTTCACCTGTTCCTCGTTACTGGTCCCTCCCCAGTGTATTTAAGTCTGTGTTTTCCTGCACTCTGTGCTGCTTTGTGGTTGTATCCTTTGTCTCAAGTGCCCTTTCTAATATGTTCCTTTCCCAGTGTTTTTTTTTTTTTTTTTTTTTTTTTTCCTGAGCCTTGTCTGTTTTTGGATCTTTGTATTCTACTCCCTGATGGATTTGTTTGTCTGTTTGGACTGCCTCCTCCGGTTTTGACCCTTGCCTGCCTCTCCATCCCGTAATCCATTTTTTTTTTTTTTTTTAAATAAATGATTTGAACCAGACCAACTATGTATTTCAGAGTCTGCATTTGGGTCCTTGCCCTAATATTCCTTGTATGCACAAGTGTAACAAGCAGCTAAATGCTATGTTCACCAGCTAGTTGCTAACTGTATCTGTCTGCTGTTCGGTTCTGGACAGGTCACGAATAGTTGACATATGAGAGCTTTTTCACTGAAAAGCTGCTTGATGCAGCTGGAAACAAGGCTGATGAGAGCTGTGAAACTTAAGTAAAGTTGTGTGCTGTGCAGAGAAACCATAAAAATGAGCCAAAAGATGCTTAATGCTCTGTAGAGCTGTGAACTGCAGGGTTGGTGATAACAAAGACGCTCTTTAACCAAATTACCCATTACAAGCTGCACCGATGGTATGAAATGATCTTAACAAGACTAATTTTTCCACAGAATGCCCTTTCAGTGTCAGAATGTTTGGAAGGGATGTGGCCTCTGAAATATGGTCCAATATTTACTTTGATGAAAGAATTGGTCATAATCTGTGCTCATGCTCACTTTTCCCATCGGACTCAGTCGACCGAGGGCCTGCAGCAAGTCTCCTAAAGAGGTGGGTCAGTGGTGGCACAATGTGACGCAGAGATAACTCTTCAGTGGGATGTCTTGTCTCTGAACCGTCTCTGGTGATTATTCTCTGTGAGTTCATTACTTCAAGCCACACCTTTCACATTACACACAGTCCTCTGACCCGTTTTTAAGATATAAATATTGTCAAAAGCAGCTTTGGGATTCTTACCACTGCTTTTCCCAGCATGCCCTCTGACAAACTCCAGATAATATGGAAGGTGTAAATATTTTCTTTTCTGTTGAAGTGCATGAGCATGAAACACAACAGACAGAACAGTTTGAAGAACTTGCACAAATTGCTCACCAGAGGTGGATGGAAATATAAGGCTTTGTGGGAGGATTCAGTCTTTTCGCTGTATGGCAACAAACCAGGTTTCAGATGTTCAGATTGTTTGCATTGCATTGTCTCTATCCTGCTACAGTGAGCATAGAAATCAGTCTGTGCATGGTTGTTGAATGTCAGTTGAATATGGCATCTTATTCAAAATCTAATATTTATCATGTTTCATATGCCTTTAACCTTTCCTTTTATCCATTGGTGCATGTGCAACTAAAAACTTTAGCAAGCCATTTAAAAAAGGCTGCTGGTGGTTAAACAGTAACATGTTTTAGTAAAGATTCATGTAAATGTTTCTCAGCACTGGATAAAAATCAATAGAAAAAAACATTTAAAATCACATTATTTACTTAATTTTACATTGAGCATTTACAGGGTCATAACTACTATTTATTACTACTCCCATTGCTTAAAGATTGCCACTGTATCAATAGTGATATGCCTATTCAGTATTTTCCTCTGAGATGGGAACTTTGCTCCCTTGTTTTCTTTGGCAGCCTCCTCAAATTAAATCTTCTCATAACAGACTAATCAGCTGGAAAACTATACAATGTCTATTTGTTTCGGAGCCATAATTAAATAAAAACAAATTGAGAATGTTGACTAACCTTTGAGCCCTCTGCGTTATGAGCCATCTTATGTAACGGCTATGAATACATACTGCCCCACAGCCTGAGTCGGCAGGGACATTTTTGTATGAAATGAGCGTCTGAATCATCTTGTCCGTCAGATATTTGTGGCCGTGGAAGGAGAGACTGAGAGGACTGTGGACACTTATTACACAACGCAGGGCTGAATGGATGGATTGTTGTTAGACCAAACTGTTGCGTCTTACACAAAATGATTTACCGATAGAAGGATGATGAGTGGCCTGGTCTCCGGCAGCATCAGTCTTAATCCGTAATGTATTTATGTTTCAGCAGAGCACAGCAGACTCAGACACGCTGAGATCAAACTGATAGGACAGGCCTCCATTAGATAGTGACATAATAGGATACTGTACACTCAGAGGCCAGTTTATTAGGCCCAGCCTACAGTGGCTAATGCAACTTTACTTATAAGCAGTATCCAAGGAATTATGTCTGTATAATAAAATTATGCCAACATTAAGAACCAGTGCAGGAAACGGTGTGCCTGTTATGTAACAGGGCAAAAAGTAAGGATGTGGTGGATGAGTGTGCAGCACATTTGACTTTTATGGCTGGAAACCAAAGTTTGCATCCCATCACACTCCCTACAATTAACATACACCTTTCAGTTCTTGTGCCTAACCCTAACCATTCCATAACAATACTTCCTTCACCATAGCAACATTTATTCCTTAAGAACACTAGAGAACACCAACCAGGCACATCTCCAGGGGCTTTGTAGAATCAGCCAATATCGCCGTTCTTCTCTGGCACAGTGTTGCAGCAGCATTTTCTGGTGCTGTTCAGTCATATTTTGTTACCCTGAGAGGTGTTTCTAATAGGTGTTCCTTCTCTCCTTATTTCCTTTCATGCTGCACTTGAAACTGTCAGACACAATGGCAACAAAACACTTGTGCTGTGCGTGTTAATGTGGTAAGTGACCACTCAATTACAAAGCATGTCTGAGGCAAAAAGAAAAAAGGTACAATCACACTTGACATATTTTAGAGCCGTAATCATTGCAGTTGAGTGATTAGTCAACAAGAAATGGCGCTTTAACAATTTTGATCAATGAAAGTCATTTTTTAAGTTCTTAGAGTTAAAAAGTGTGATGGTTTGCAGTTTTTAAGCAGCTTAGGAATCATACAGTGATTTGCATATATCACACAGTCCTGGTAAATATTGTACATGTTGCACAGTCCATGGTTGGGGTAGTACGGCCACTTTGTGTGTGCGTGTGTGGGGACACATTGGCGACAATGCACAGTGGACAGTTGGAGGATCAGGGAGGGGTAAGGATGGCTTGTTGAGGAGACTGATGACCTTGGGTTCAGATGTCTGGTGGTCCAGGTGCTGACTGAGCCCAACCTGTGACTGGATGGAAGCTTTCTGAAGAGGCATTGAGTCGGGTGTGATGGGTCTCCCTCTATCCCACTGGCCTGCTGTCTGCTTCTGGCATCATGCAGAGCACTCATGGGACACTAAATGGTGGATTAGTTGATACTGAAAATAATGGTTAAACTCATTTCCAGTATCAGGAGTTAAACCCGGCAAGTAATTACAGTAAATATCCACTTTTAGATTGAACATTATTGCGCAAAAAGCATGTTTAAAAGTTAATAGTCAGCAGACAAGTATCTCATTAACGCGGGATTCTGAACATCCAGATCTATCAGTGCTCTTTCTTTTTATTGACAGGCAGTTTTGTGACTTTGCATCAAACTCCTGATGCTCAACATGCCAGAGAGACTCTCCAGACCTGTCCTAAACCTTGCACTTCCAAAAGCAGTGAGTTAATATTAACTCGCTGGTTAAATTGTAAACAGGAAGCATGTCCTGCAGGATATAATGCCGCTCTGTTGTGTCATGTGCTGAACTAGGAATTGAATACAATCATGTTATGTACATGTATATCCAGTTACATCCTAACCAGGTTTAACCAACACTCTGATGCACGTGAGCCTGTGTTTTGGCTCTGTTTGTGTGTGCATGTTGATTTGCGTGTACCAAACCTGGTGACTGATTGGTTGGTCGCCTTCCAGCAGCAGCCACCCACATCCTCCTCTGGACACAGCAGCACATGATTGAGCTGGGATGCATCTGAGCCACAGGAAGTCAGGAAGTGATCTACGGTTAAAGGTTAACATCACTGTGATAACGAAGCATGCACTAATATTTTCATCCATATGAATTGCACAATTCACGGAGTATCTTCTTATCTCGGGATAACTGTCTTGAGATTAATCTGTTGAAACAACTTAATAATGAGATGATTCAGGAAATTTCAAACTAGATAAACTGTAAAATGCGTATCTCTGAGGCAGGAAAGTGTAAGTAGAAGGTAATTATTTACAGCATACAACGCACAATGTGGACATGTAGAGAAGAAAAGCAGAAGTCGCCTCCATACTGAGCCTTAATGATGCTGCTTTTCCTTTGTTTTCTCTTTCACTCACACAGAGACAAACCTCAACACAGGAAGACACACAGTGGTACAAAAGCACACATACACCCCCAAACACACACATGGAAATTGATCACAAATCTAATTTTGGTCCCTCTGCAGTCTGCTGTCTGTCCATCCTCTGTGTCTGTGTTACAGATGACCACTGCCATCTTGTCTTTTTTAGGCCACGCTTGAGACGATGTCTGTCATCTAAATTTAACATCTCGCTGCTGATGGTGCGTAGATGGCAGGGCTGAGAAGCAAAACGGCGTTCAGCATGAGTTAAGGATACCGTGTGTCTTGCTTGTGACAATAATCTGCTCCTCCAAAGGCTTCAGATCTGAGCAGACAAGACACAGGAGTAAAGATTCAATTACTGATGACAGGGCGCTTTCATCAAAGGCCCCTCTGATATATATATATATATATGTGTGTGTGTGTGCGTGGACATGTATCACTCATGTTGTGGGGACATAAATCTGTTTACAGTCACAATGTGGGGATTCATCTTCCTTATGGTGACAAAATCTAAGTCTCCGTAATGTAAATTATTCAATATTAGGGTGAAGACTTGGGTTAAGGTTAAGGTTTGGGTTATAGGCAAGTAGTGGTTATGGTTTTGGTTATGGGTAGGGTAGGTTTCCAGGAAATGAATGCAAGTCCATGTAATGTCCCCAAAAGTGATGGAAACACAATTTTGTGTGTGTGTGTGTGTGTGTATATGTGTGTGTTCGCAGAGGGGTGGAGGCTGATGCACTGGCAAACATCATCACTCAAACAGAAACAATATAACTGGCGTCATACAGCCATGTGAACCGACCACGAGGATCCGTCTGCTGATGGATTTGATGCGCCGCTGGTGGGCGATGACTCAAAGGTTCGAAGGACTTAATTGGCTTGTTGTGGTGCATGTGCCGAATGTCCCTGTGCGACTGTGGTTCATCCCAGCTCTGCTAATGCTGCCTCTTTTTTTGTCAGTCTTCAGGTTGACATTGAAGCTTTTTTTTTTTTCCCCTCCAACAAAATGTTGAAAGTGGTGAAATGAACACAGTTTGTAAAATAAATAAATGCAGGACTGGAGCATTTTAAGTCGTGCTGCTCCCAGTGTAAAATGATTTTTTTTTTTTTTTTTTTTTAGAAAACATTTAGAAATGAACTCTTAGAGTGCATGTGTCATTCTTGGCTGCTTTTTTTTTTTTTTTTCCCTCTACAGGTAAGTGAAGTACACGTGCCGTTCCTCGCTGCTGCTGAGCTCTGGTATGTCTCTCACACACACGTCACGCTGCCTTTCTGGTGTGGATTTTGTACAGTGTACAAGGAATCAATGTGTGTCTTTTATATCAGCAGATGAAATAAGCAGAAGACCTGCATCATTAGCGCTTGTGATGTCAGCCACCATGAGCAGATGGAGATAAGATTATTATTTCCACCAATTCCAAAGACAAAGAGTTTGTTCACAATGTTTGACTGACAGATGATGTCTGCAGGCAGTTTGAATGAACAGGCATTTCAGAAAATGTATCCGAGTTCTGAAGGTCATCTAGTGTGACTGATTTTCCGTGTGTGTGCCGCAGACTTACAATCGTCAGTTGTGTCCAAGCACGTGATTCCACTAACCATGAAAATAAGCCTTCACCTTCAGTGACGCAGGGGAGAAAATCTCATCATTTAGCATGAAGGAAAGCATGAATGTTTTTGAGTTAGCAGTGTTACTAAAGGAGTCCACAATGACACCTCTGTTAAAGCTACAATATCTTAATAATATGCAAACTGGCCTCTCAACACAGTCACACGTTGGTCACGTTTGGACACCAAAACTACTTAGTTAGGTTTAGGAGAAGGTTCTGCTTTTATGTTTAAAGGAGCTTCTTCCTTAAAACAATCAAAGATGACTATTTGATTTCACACCAGAATCAAACCGTGTGTCAAAGTCCACTTCTCTGTGCAGACTTTCTCACTCTTTATTATGTTCGTCCTTATGAGTTTGAAAGTCATGCTGAGTGTCAAGAAAACTAACTCAAATATTGCACTTCAGTTAGGATTTTGAGGTACTTTTACTCTAGTATTTCAATTGGATGCTACTTTATACCACTTTGTACCTCTCACATACTATAACACATGGACGTAGTCTCCATGATGCCACCCATAGGTTCCTGAAGGGCCATCGTTACAGTGCCCGACTCCACCAAACTCTCGGCTAATCCAAAAATGGGCAAAGAGGTGGAGCGTGGGTGCAGCTGAGGCTGACAGCATGAAGCCTGGTTGCTTCCATGGCCATGATTGTGCATAACTTTAAGACGTGATGGAATTTAAACAAGTGACTTACATCAAAATTCGCCTCCTGTGCAGTCTTGAAGGGGAAATTAGTTATAAAGACTAAAACCTTTTTTTGTACCACACTGTGTTTTTACTGCTGATATGTTAAGCATAATATGACAATCAATCATGACACTTTCAGTACAGTACATTTATGTAAAAACTGAATGCGTTACTTTTAACTTCTGATAGAGTTCTCTTTGACTTTGGTATTGTACAGATAGTGTCACATATTCTTGGTTCAAGGTATTGGCATGGTGTGTGCCCCTTGTGTGACTTAAATCAATAGGCTGTTATCTTTTAAATATAGACATTCAGCGACAGGCAAAGTAAAGTTATTGTAGGGCAGCTGTAGCAGTTTACTGTAGGCCAAGCTCACACCTACAGAGTTTCGTCAGGGTGTTGTGTTTCTCTTCCTCATTCCTCCCTCCATTTGTCACACCTTTGTCTTCCTTCAACCTCTCAGCTTTCATATTCACTCACCACCTCTTCAGCGTCCGCTGCTTGTTGGCTGACTATGAGCAACGCTTCTTGTCATTCAGTGTAAAAACCTCTCGCCTTGAATGAGATGACAAATGTGGTATAAACTCATGTACTTGCTGCTGCTGTGGCTGCGAGGGTCTTTGTTATAGTAGAATAGGTGTCGTGGTGTGACATTACTGATTTAAAGAGTGTGTGTCTGGATGAGATCAGCTGCACAGAACACCAGGCTGCAGCACACAAAAAAGAGCTTTCTTTCATTATTATGTATGAAATCAATCATATTCTTGTTCTAATTAATCACTGGTGCCACTGGACCACTGTGGCCCACTTTAACCCCTGCTGGTCATTGATCTTTGATTCTGACCTTCAGACTGCAAAAACATGGCAGCTTATGTCTGACCAGCAAACTATGCTAACTACTAGCACCATGTCCTCTTGAACAACACAAGCAAGACGAGGAGAAGCAGCTTGACATCAGACCTCTTATGAAACGAAAGCAATTAAAAATCATTTTTGCACACTTTAATCAAGTTATTTTGATTATTTCTAGGGCAGAACTCTTTAAGCGGTGTCACGTTGCAAGTGTGTGTGTGTGTGTGTGGCACAACTTGAAATATGTTTTTACACAGTTGAGAGTGCCTGAGAGAAAAGAGGGCACCATGTGTGTTAACGTCTCACGCAAACGTGTCTGTGTAAATCCTTCAATCACAGCGCTATTCTGTTTCACAAGCCTCTCTCTCCATGTGCACCTGTGTTCACCACTGACACACGTCAGCCCAGTCCACACCCCCCCCCCCCCATCTCTCTTTTCTCGAGTGCAAAACAAAGAAAGAGTCGTAGTAATCCGTCGACATGGAGCAGGAGGTTCTGCGTCATCAGAGGTGACGAGCTCTCCTGCATGATGACCTCTTGAATGAGCTGGCCTGCGGAGACACATGAGCACAGTGGATTGGGAGAAATATAGAAAATGATGCTCCCTTGCTGGGGAAATCAGTGCTTCAAGTCAACGTGCTGCTTATTACTTTCTGACCGAAGCAGTTTGATAATACAACCCACTCAGGTGTCCACTGTTCAGCACTGTGGACGTGGCTGCGGTGTCGCTGCTGTAGGTGTGTTATGAATATCCCAAAGACAGTGGCGTAGTTTGTGAAGTGCCGCACCACCTGCAACAGACATTTGGCAAACAAATCCCCTCCCTTTTATTTGAACAGGATGTTCGGATGAGGATATGACAGCAAAATATCTTATGGCTTTAGAATTGCATTGCATACTATAAATTTATACCTTAATATACAAAAAAAAAAAAAAACATCTTGAGCTTACTGTGGAGTGGAGCAGAAAGTGTGATACTATAAAAGATGTGATGAAGAAGGAAAGCAGATGAAATTGTAGAAATATAAGAAAAGTGATTTTTAAAATCAAACCCTGTGGAATTTTCCTATAAACTATCAAGTTCTGTTTATTTTCAGTGTTTCTCACAAAACACATTGTGTACATCCTTGCGGGCGCACATGTTAAGAAAATGTTTTATTGATTCTGTGTTCACGTGTGCTAGCTTTCAGTGTCCCTCCTCACTGCTTCTGTGTGCATAGTGCTATCTGTCCTGCTGCTTTAAAACCACCAACTGTCAATCAGTGGAATGGCGTGAAACAGGCAGCGGTACTGTTTTTCCATCACCTGCACGCTCCACACGTGGGTGCAGGATACAAACAAAACAGGTACTGACTCATAAAAACACTGCTCCATAGTGCTACTCATAGTCAAAAGCTCCACGGGGTATTGTTAATATCCACAAGCAACAGTATAAGAGTGAACAGGGAAACAGAACAAAACAGAGAGTTTCTGAAAGGTGTATATGACATTTCTGCATTGAAAATGTCTAAAAATGATCAGATCTCTACTCTATATGCTCAGTTGTATACTTACGGTATGGTTCCAACAGTATTCAAGTCCAGAGAAATCCCTAATTTTATGCAAGCTGACAGTGCTTTTCACCTGTCACATATCAGTGATGACACAGGAAACACCAGAGGCTACTTCAGAGGATGAGGAAGGAAGTCGACAAAGGTAATTAACATGAATTCATTTCCTCATCCATGAATAAAAAACAATTAAGACAACAACTCCCATGATCCCATGCTAGTTCAGTCATCAAACTACGTCTTTTGTTTTGATTGAGAGACCCTCAGCGGCAATTATTACACACTGTGCCTGTAATTATAAGCTACGTTTCCATGTTTAACTTTCTTTCACATACGTTGCATCAACCACACAGTTATACACGTACATACATCACATTCAGGTGGCAGTAATCCAGAAACAGGTAGCTGTACTGTACATAAAAGAGACTATTAATATTATTTTGAAAAGCTTTTTGTCAGATAAGATTCATGAGGACAGAAAGTATTTCTCCAAATGATTGATAAATGCATATATATTAAATTTTTATGCTGACAATGTCAGATATGCTGTATTATTCTTATCAGCCTCATTAAGAAGAGTAGGTTGTTCATATTAAGCTGTAACAGTGGAGGCTCTGCCATAACGTTGTAGCGTGTGGACATGAATAATAATATTCATGCTGAATCCAACATAAACTTCAGCTTCTTCGTGTCTGTTATTATTGATTATAGTCAGCTCTACAACAAGCTTACAGACGCACCACCATCAACAACTGGACCGGTGTTGTGTAGTAGACTGTGGTGAATTGATTTGTGGGATATGAATTCTGCTTCAGAGCAGTGCTGTGAGAAGTGTGGATAGAGTAGTGTATGTTGTGTTTCTCCACATATTTGTTAAAACCCACTCAATCTGATTTTTCCATCCTGACTGATTCTCTTCTTTGGTATTTCTTTGACCTCGTTTGGCTCCCCATGCGGTGATGACGTGGTTGTTTTGACTGATTAAAAACTGATAAACTGTGTCGTGCTGCGAAGTCTTTAGATGAATCTCATCCTTTCCTTTGGAATGAAACTCCTCAGATACATCGTTCCTGTAATGAGCTGTTGGAAAACAGCCAACTGCCGTGCGTTGCGGAGCTGTCGGGGTATGCATGCTGTGTGTTTGTTCACAGAAGCGCTTACCATCTACTGGTTTTGGCATTAACATAACAAACATGAGACACGTGGTGTGGATGATTTTATCAAGTGGCCTAGTCTGTGACGCCAGCACCCACTGCTGTTTGCACAGTTCCCACTGATCAACTTAAACTGCAAAATCATTTCAATGGAGCTATTCAGGAAGGAATGTCTGTAAACCCCAAAGAGATTAGTACTTTCAAAGAACCGCTTTAGTTACTCAAGTGGAAAAGACACACTTCAGCTTCAAGGTGAATCAACCGATGATCGCAGTCCTGCATTGTGAACAGGGTTTTTATTGTTGGTTTCTCTGAATTTCTGTGTGATGAACCCTGAGCTGAACCCTTCTGCTCTGGTCTGATGGTCATAGTTGCCCTTTGTATCAGCTCAAAGAGATTATCACAAATTCTGTGGAACGCTTTCATGAATGTGCATCAAAGCCACTGAGTTTCTGGCTGGTGTCCTTCTGAGCGCAGGCACCAAGTGTTCAGCTTTTGGCTGTGATGTCGGCACATCTGGACTGACAGCACAGTTAAAGGACGGGGCGTCTCGTGAGGACACACAGCTTTTTCTTACTCAGTGTTTCAATTTCAAATCTAATCTGGCATTTACACCTATTTTAGTTCCAGTTTAAATGAGGCTTCAGGTTTGTTTTGGACACAACTGCGATTAAGGAAACCAGATACACAAAGTCCCTTCATATGTGGAGATGAGCCATAAACTATAACTATACTGTGAATTTCCCCCCATTGTGGGATAAATAAAGTCTTATCTTATACTATAATGAATTTGAGAATAAAAGTCAAATATTGAAAAAAATGCAACCTATAATCAGAACTATAATAAAATATTCTGGCTCTGTCAGAGGATCTCAAGCACCAGTTTCAACTATATATCAAAAAGAAACATTAGACACCATACAAGTGCACAACAGTGAATTTGATATGGGTTGTATTTTTCTGTGGTGACCTGACAGCAGGATGGTCACACCTATGGCACCACATAATGTTTGTCAAATACAGAGCCATCACACTTGGAGTGACATGTTTCACACCAGCTTTTAACACTTGGAAATCAGCAGCAAAAGCTAAGACGTTTCACGCTTCACTAAGTGGTGGCCCAGATCTGCAGTAGATGGATCAAATGAACAAGCTAGTTACTGTTACTACCATTAAAGCAGAATCTGTCTTCGCTGCTGCAGAAGGAGGCCACATGCAGACATTTGTGGCTTTCATCTTTAATATTAGCTTTAATGTGTTTGACATCTGCAGTTGCCACTGTCACATATTTATCAGAGAGAATCACGTGATTTGTTTAAGGAGCTGAAATAATGAATACGGTGTCAGCTTGAACGTGATGTGTCATGTCATCCTTCTGGGAGAAATGCCTCGTTTCTCATGTTCTGCCCAAGACTAGAAGAACCATAAAGTCAGTTTGTAGAGACAGTTGATATGGATCTGAAGTTAGTAGGAACTGATCTCTTTAAGGAGCCTGCCATTTTTAGACTAGCCGACAGTCACCTTCATCACCCTGCATCATAATAGAAGTACGGTTAAGTTAAATGCATCGTAAGAAGTTAACTGCTAATTCAAAGCAAGTTCAGCTCAGCCCAACCTTTCCCAGTGGGTGAAGCAAAAATCATAAAGTGCCCCTTTTACTTATTCAGTGTCAGTGTTTCTTTAGTGGCTTTATGCTCAGTAAACAAGATGCAGCATTTCTTGTGTTTTCCATAATTTTGCCAATTGCTAATTCCAGTTCTGATGTGCAATTTGGGTTATCGAAAACATTTTTTCCAGTAAAATTAATCCTGAAATCAGGGATGAGTTGAGATATGAGGGTGGATTTTGCAAGTCTTAATACCCTGTTTTCAGTTTCAGCTCCCTTCCAACCCCAATAATTTTCACACAGTCCCTGAGTGATGTGTTCACATGTATGATTTTAAGATAAAACAAAATAAGATAATGCTTTACTAATCCTACAGCGGAGAAATTTGCAGTGTTACAGCAGCAAAGGGGATCATGTAATAGTAAGAAGCATCAGTACAAAAAGCAAGATAGGACACATAAATAAGCAATGTGATAAGTGAAACATGGCAATAAGTGTCATGAATACGAAAGGTCATGAAATCTTGGCAATCTGTTTTGATAAATGTTGAAATTAAGACCTGTTGACGGTGGAATGTGTTTCTACATACAGGATGTGTGCGTGTGGATGCCTTTACATTGGTGATTAAAGGTCATAGTCTTTATCTGCGTAACCCAGCTCATCCAGGCACAGAATGCTCCCTGCCAACATCCTCCATCTCAGCCGTGACCTTCCCACAGTGTTCAGCTTCTCACAGCTGCACTACTCACACACTCATTCATGCATGCACACTGGCAAGCATTTTTTTTAATACCATATGGCAATAATCAATTATATTACACATCACCACATTAACCACACACACAGTATTTGTATTCACAGCCACTATGTAAACTCATGACCAGAGATGAAAGTTAATGAGTCATCTTGTACCCTCCCAGCTTATGAACCTTTCCTATAGCTGGAGACAGAGACGTAGTGTCACTTCTTTGTAGAACAAGCAATCTCGATGCAGACACTGAACAAACCAATCATGAAATTGCATTGACAGCTTTGTATGTTCCTTCTCTTGCTGGCTGTCATTTTCCTCTGTGCACCTTGCAGCAGGTGAGTGGGTGCAGATGTGGCAATGAAAGCAAACATGACAGGTGTTATTGTACACCCTGGAGCAAGGTTGGTGTAGAAAGGATTCATTTGCAGGATCATAATCCTGCCCACAAGGAAAGTGGCTGAATAGATCCCAGGCCTACATAAGACCAGCAGCACAGAGCAGCATTCACTGCTCAAAGGCAACATGATCCACGCAGAGAGCGCCTGAGATGCTCTCCTGGAAGCATCATACTAAAGCAAGGACTTGTGTCTCCTGCAAAGCTTGCCATGTGTTTCAAAAAACGATGCCATGTGAAAGAAACAGGAGGAGCTAAACAATGAGATAAGAAAGCAGGCAGAGCAAAGTAATAAACACACTTTATTACACACACTTTCAGCCAAAACAATGCAGTTTGTCCTCAACAGCAGCCATACAACTGAATTTACCTTTATGTTCCGATATGGAAAGAAGTCAGCTTCTTACTTTACTTTTAAAACTATTGAGATGATCATTTGTAACATGCTAAAATGTAGAGCAACTTCAACACAAGTAGAGAACGGTTAAGCATTTTCATAAACTAATTTGTAAAGTCAGGTACATAGTGATAGTATGCAGTGAAAGCTTGCTCACATTACGGCTAGCTAATTTTGCCTTATTTTTGTCAAAATTAGCTAACATTATGGTGGCAATAGTCAGCTAATGTTGCTTTGTGTTGGTTAAAATTATTTAACATTGGTGGCAACTGTAAGCTAATGTCGCCTTATGTTTGTTAAAGTTAGCCAACATTACGGTGGTAACTGTAACCTAATGTTGCCTTATGTTTGTCAAAATTAGCTAACGTTATGGTGGCAATAGTAAGCTAATGTTGCCTTATGTTAGTTAAAATTATTTAACATCAAGGTGGCAATTGTTAACTAATGTTGCCTTATGTTTTTAGTTCATAACAGCCACCATGACACTGCAATAATAGTAATGACACTGTAAATTTGCAAAATGCAATGTAATAGTCGCACAAGTGGCTTTGTTACTCGACACAGTTACACAACAAATGTATTCGTAGTTTGCTAATGTTATTGTTAGCTGATGTATGCTAACATTAGCCACTAGTGATACCAAGTAAAGCTTCAGCAAAATCCCTGAGTGCACTGAAATGCTGAACTGAACTAGCTCCTGCATGCCAACCTGCTTACTAGTCTGATGGCTCAAGACTGTTAAGACTATAATAATTCTTTTTTTTTTTTGCAGACAAACCATTATCCAAGCCAGAGCTGATTCATGGCTGCATGCCAATGAGACATTAAAGCGTTACATCTGAGAGTTCCCTTAAATGTCGACAATTTGGCAGGAAGAGGCTGGAGCAGGGTAGACAGGGAAGTTTCTATCAGGCTGATCTACAGTGGCTATAAAAAGTTTTCAGTCCCTTTGGACATGTTTTCCAGCATGGAATCACACTCGTTTGGGATACTGATAAACACAGGGGACTTTATAATGTCAAAGAAGCAACACATTTCTACAAATGTCTATTTCTAAATGGAGTATAAATAAAAAAAAAAAAGCTGAGGTTATTCATTGCAGAAGTGTCAGGCTCTTCAATATTTACAGTTACAGCCTTCGGTCTGTGTGAATAGTTTTCTGTCTGCACTGTACATCAGAGCGTTACGACTTGCCCTCGTTCTTTTTGGCAAAGCAGATCAAGCTCGTTAAATTGTCATAGTTGGGTGAGACAGCCTGCTCTTGGCAGATTTACACCTGTCCCAATAACCCTTTCATTTATTTATTTAGAATATTTAATGGACCTGTGTTTAAAACTTGTGTTTGGCTGACATTGGCTGTACATCCTCATTGTTTGGGGTCCCATAGACCCCAACCCTGTATGTGTACAAATGAGCACTAATTACATATTCAACCATTTATTTCCTACAAATATTTTACGACCTTATTCAACCCAATATGTAAAAAGTATTGAAAAGATAACTCTTCTCATTGCCACACAGTGGGCTTGTGGATTTGACGAAGGTGACAAAGTTGTCCACACATTTCACTGTGAACTCAGCATCATGGTGGTACTAGAGGAGAAGTCAGGGGTACCAAATTTGTGCTTAGCCATCATCTAGATGTTCAGGTATTTCACTGTGCAAGTGACCTGCTTTTGGTGCCAGAAACAAACTCACCGAAGTCTTTAGGAGTCATCCTCTGAGCATCAAGGCTGTCTGTACCAAATATGGCAACAGTCTGCAAGACATCAACGGATCAACGGAGAGCCCAACATCAATGTCCCCTGAGCCACATCGTTAGCATGGCTACACAATCAGAGACTGAGAAAGAGCTGTTCCCCGGGAGGTCCAGTGCACCTGTGTGGGGACTGAGGCACAAATAAGTTTAGTGTTAGACCTAAAATTAAATCAAAATTAAAAATTAGCTCACGTCATTCAGTATCAAGCTGATTAAACAAAGTTAAGTCTGTTTATTGGACAGTTAAAGAAGGTCTGGGGTCTCCAGGACCCTAAGCAGAAACTCAAATCACAGCTGATCTCCATTTAAGCAATCTGAAACTGGACAGTATGTGGCCCAATTAAGGTCTTTTTTTCCCCAGAGTTTAAGTATTCACTATAAATTCCCAGAATCATGAGAAGAATGATGTCAGTATAATGTGAGTGACATCAGTTTCTCTCCCCCTCTTTGGTGTCCTGTCATGCGTTGAGGCTGATTGTGGTTTTCACAGTGATGTTTGTGACGAGTGAGTGTGTCGTGGCTGCTTTGTTTGTACTGTTTGTACATAGCACGCTGAGTTTGTTGACGTGATTTTCAATTTGAGACTGTTGAAATGGATGAGGTTCTGGCATGCTCGCCAAGTATTAATTGTGTGTAAATTATCTATTTTTTATTGACGAAAAGTCCAACGGTATTACAATCCACCTGCTGTACATGTTGTGACACTGGTTTGCTCATATCCACACATAAACCGATGTGCAGAGCGGGAATGAAACTGTGATAATCAGGGCCATTTACTTTTACTCCAGGGCATAAAGGGAACACAGTGAAGAACAAGCGTGTGCTTCAGTGAGCTGACGTCTTACAATCCTTACAGTTTCTTGCTTGTTTCAAGCACAATGTGATGTTCCCGTGTTACACCGTACAGCATCTGAATTATTTTGTTCACGTTGCTGTGACGTCAAAGCATTACGACTTAAGAAAAAGCCTGGAAAAACACAGAGTCCTTCCTCCCTGGATTTTGTCACTTTTGGTCAGTTGCAGTGATGATCCTGGTGCCACATTAATTATGATGTATACGGCCAGCACAGCGACATCAGATAAACCCTTGTTTATGGTAATTTGTGCAGTCTGTAGATGAGTCAAATCCATTACACCAGCTCATGGGCCACGAACCACACAACCAACTTAGACCCACACACACACGCGCAGCAACAGCAGACCATCATTTCCGCCCAAACACAGCCCCACACAGTGCTGTACCAGAACAAAAACTCTATCAACATGCCGCAGAGGTAGGCAGATGTGTTAGTACCACACAGCATCGAGAGCTGACTAACATTAAAGGCACAGATCACCAAATTATTTAAATCTGTCAGCTGTTTTCTCACTTTGAAAACAGTCTAACAGAAAAAAAATAAGTCGACATTCTAGACACACATGGCTTCTATGGCAAAAATCCTGTAAAATATGGGTCGATTTTTTCATAGACTATTTTCAAGGTAAGGAAACAGCTGACAAAGTTTGATTTTTGGCCAGTCTATGCCTTTAAGTAATAGGCTTATGTCGGAAATTGCATTACAAGATTCTTCCAGTCATGAATATGGGAAATATACTGTGATATTTATTATTACAGGTCAGAAGGATATGCTTTGAGTCTCTTTCAATTTAATCATTTATATTTAGTTTTTTGACCACATCCCTGTTTTATTGCATTTTCTGTGCATCATCTTTTAATTCTTGACTTATATCGGTGCAAAGATAACACCAATATACAACTCCTGGCCAAAAAAAAACATCACCACCTGGATTTAACAGATGAAGTGATGCACCCATCATGTCTAGTGCCTACTGTACGAGCCTGTGGGGGCAGTGCTATGATCTGGGGTTGCTGCAGTTGGTCAGGTCTAGGTTCAGCAACATTATGTGCCCAAAGAATGAGGTCAGCTGACTACCTGAATATGTTGAATGACCAGGTTATTCAATCAATGGATTTTTTCTTCCCTGATGGCACGGGCATACTCCAAGATGACTATGCCAGGATTCACTGGGCTCACATGGTGGTTCAGGGAACATGAGACATCGTTTTCACACATGGATTGGCCACCACAGAGTCCAGACCTGAACCCCATTGAGATTCTTTGGGATGTGCTGGAGAAGGCTTTGTGCAGTGGTCCAACTCTCGTCATCATCAATACAAGATCTTAAAAATTAATGCAACACTGGACAGAAATAAATCTTGTGACATTGCAGAAACTAATCAAAACAATGCCACAGCGAATGCGTGCCGTGATCAAAGCTAGAGGTGATCCAAGGAAATATTAGAGTGTGTGACCCTTTTTTTTTTTTGGTGGCGACTTTTTTTTTGGCCAGGCAGTGTATGTATTTTGTGAAGCAGCTTGTAACTCAAAGGTATGATACAATTAAAGTTTATTATGTGAGATGATGTTATTTCAAGTACACTACATCTACCAAACTGTAGATGACACAACTGTCACACAGGAGGCCATTGATATAGTTTTTAAATTACGTAAGTAATTAAGCTATCCACCGACAAGAGATGGGAAAAACAGACGGAGTAAAATATCTTCACTACGCTTGAGAAAATTCCTGTTAGCAGAGTGCTGAGGTGAGAGATTGAGATGTCAGACTGAACGACACTACAGCTCCCTCAACCCAGCCATCCATTTAACTGGAGCTCCTGTTGACTTAGCTTTGCTCGAGAAGAGGGACTTAACGTCAGCACAGACTGCAACATGAGACTACATAATCACACATTACACTGACATCACGGCGATCTTCATGCTTCATCCCAGCAGCTGGAGAGACAAACATTGGTTTTATAATGCCACTGCTGGGTAAGAGTTGGACAATTAAATACGTAATGGCAAGGCTGTTGGGTCATCCTTTAGTGACTGCAGCTTGTTTGATAAACATGGATTTAGTGGCATGGAAAATCCCAAGCATCATATTTTTGCCCCTTTGGACTGAATCTAAGTCAAAATCCCCTTGATTTAATTGTCCTGGTTGGATGATGATCTCTATGAGATGCTGGGTCACAGTTTATCAGACGCAAACACAGACAACTTTCTTGTCAGTGTGATTACATGAAGCTGAATTACATAAGTCATAGCATTTTATTTTTGCCTGCTTGCGCTCTCAAAAACAGAATCATTGTTTCTTAACGTTGTGCTCAGTTCAACCCAGTTGATGAGATAAGGCCATTCGTTAAGCCCCATGGTTTGTTTCCTTTGGGTTTAAAATATAAGTGCTGATCTGATTTGATTTGCATGGCTTGATTTTAAGCTCCTTTTTTTTTCCCTTTGACTCTTGTTCAGTGCTGCTTTTTGAAAACCTGACTTTGTGCTGCATCAAGTTGTTTTTCATGTTCTGATACCACAAATATACAAGAGTTATATGCTGTATCTCTTTCCTTATTTTCTACTACCTGTTGCTTCCTCAGTCTAGTTTATTGTTTGGGCCACGTGGTGGCAAGCATAACAACCTGCAAACACAACATTAAGATATTATCATTTTATATGAGCTGATATTATTACTATTAATACAAGCTGTTTGCAAAAAGGTTAGGTCACAGTTGCAAAGTCACACATTAAGAAGAGACATTTTTCTGGTCACCTGATGAATGTAAGTCAAAATGTGTGTACTGGTTTATACTGAGCAGGTAGGTTTTATCGAAGCTTCTTCACTAAAAACAGTAGAAATGTGGGCAGTAAAATTAAAACAATGAGCTGAAAGATGCTGTGAGTTCCATTAAGATGAGATGAACCACAGCGTAAAGTGATAATTCTCTGACAGCTTTGTCACTATGGGCAACACATTACAGTCATTTGACCCATTGCAAATATAAAAAACAATGATTAGTGCAGCTTTAATGGATCAGTATACTCAAATGACAAATAAATGAATAGAAAATTATCCAGAGAAACAGGCACATTGTTGCTGTGGGTTTCATCAAATATTATTTCTCAGTGTTACGAGCTCACACAAACAAAACTGAGCAAATGAATTTTGCTGCATGGCTATACATGAGTGTTAAGTGGAAAAAAAAAAAGTATATATGTAATTTGGAAGAACCATTTAACAGTCGCTATACCCCTGGAGTTGGATAATAACTTTCCATAAGTGTAAGTCAACTATAATGGCCAATCTATGGACTGAGACGCAGCATCAAGAGGAGGCATTATTTCTGGGAATATGAAACTCTCACTGTGGGAGATGTTCGTAGACACATCTACATCCACAATAACAATGAGTCAAGTTGAATCTTCAGATCAGGGACTTGTGTGCTTGCGTGTGTGTGCACGTTTCAACAGTCATTAGGTAGGTGTCAAGTAAATGGACTGACGCAACCTCGGCACACAAGCGTGGGTCGACATCTGAGAGATGAGAGAGTGCAGAGTGTGTGATTGGTTTTAGCCCACGAGCCCCGTGGATCACTTAAAGGCCTCTCTCTCATCTGTTTCCAGACAACCTTGTATGGAAGTGCCATACGCTTCACTCAAACACGTCCTAATACCTGAATGAGAAAACAGGATGTTTGGCAGCGCCATAATAGAAACAGTCGGATTAGCAGCTTCAGGTTAGCACGGCAGTGATCAGATGAAAACAGGGTCACAATTGAGTCTTTTTGGCTGAGGAAGGTTTTTAAACCATTCGCACGATGCACCAAGAACGTTTTAGCTGGATGATGTTTTTAAATCAACATGGCTGAATGAAGAGTGACGATAAGTACAGCAGCAGAGTTGTAGGCCTGTATGCTCAGCTTGCATAGATTTAACAATTAGTTTCATACAATCATTCTAATTAGAGAGCATTTTACCCTACAGCAGACTGCTAACTTGAACACCAAACATACCCTGAGTGAAAGCAGCCACAGCAGCAGCACAGTCAACAACACTAATGCATGAGAACATGCAGGCTGTGACCCACGACCGGTTTATCGTAGTTTCTAACAATGCAGCAACGCACAGCGAGGATACACACATTTCATGCAGGAAAGAAGCAAAGCCTCAACATGGATCTGTCTGTTTGTCAGTGTAAACAGGGACTCCAGTCTGCAGTGGAGTGCGCACACTGCACTGATAAGACGTGTAGGTAACATGAGGCTTCGTGATCAAACAAAGTTTTTATATTCACACTTCTGCTCATATTCTCACGCTCCCTGTCTCTCTCTGCTCTCTGTCTCTCTGCTGTGAGTCACACCTTTTTTTTTTTTTGTATCAGGTGTTGCTTCATCAATGCCTGCTTTTGGGGGATGCTACAGCTCCCTCAGCCCTCAGCGTCCCTACATCCCACATCCACACCTGTGTTCCTTTTTTTTCATGTTAGGAGCTTGAGGAGTGGAATTTTAAAGATGTGGGCATTTGCCAGACAGGGAGGACTGAGCAAAAGATGATGTTGGTTGCATGATGGGAAATGTAGGAGCCAGTGGATTTGGAGGGAGACCCATTCTGATGACTAAATGTCAGGATATCTCAGCCTCTGCTGCTTCACTTTTGACCATTCGGAGACACAGCGACATCCAGTAGACGTGAGGTGTAAGACGATGGTCACAGAAATGGGGTGTGTGTAGAGAAGGGTTGCACAAATCAAATATTGTGGCAGAAAATGCTTTCAAAATGTAGTGTGAATATAACATACAGTAATTTAACTATTTTTTTTATTCACACTGTGTTTTTTATTACTTTGATTGAGGCACAAATGAGGTTTCACCAGCTAACAGCACACATGGGATCCATAAAATAACTGTCAACACCTTGTGGAACGAGATCTCACTGTGGAGTAAGTGGCTGCAGTGAGGTTGTAGCTCAGTAACAAACATGACGGGGAGTCGATCGTTCAGATTGAATAGAATCACATTAGGGTTCAAAACAGGCAGTATTTGCTCACAGCCTAGCATGTCATCCATACATACACACACTGTGTGTGTTGTGGGACAAGCCAGGCGTCCCAGTGCCTGATGACGACACACAGCGTCAGTCTGTGTCTAAAAACAACAAAACACCAGGGGAGAGGAGGGAATGCCATGTAAGGATTAACATACTGACACACAGGAGTGGCGCGTAGATACACACACACACACACACACACACACACACACACACGCGCGCGCATTTGTGAGTGACAACTTGGCATGAATGCACGGCATCACACTGTGAGCATTCCTCTGTGTGGCAGCCTCAGTCTGTTGAGCAAAGACGTCAATGTGTGAAGTTTCCTGGCACAGCAGATGTAGTCAGAGAGGAGGATGCTCGTCACTCTCTCTCTCACACACACACACACACACACACACACACACTTACAGTAAACAAATATACACATGAAATACAGACAGGCACATAGGAGAGTTGAAATGGGTCGGCTGTGCTGCTCTGAAGCTCAGATGAAACGAAGATTAAAAAGTGGAACATTCACCACTTTGAATAATTCCACAGCAGATTTTGGACCGTTAACACAAACCTTCAGAGCCACCATTAGAACAAGTTATTTTGGTCTCGCATCACCTCTCCTGAGGTTTAAAACCCACAGGACGTCCCTGTGAAATACATCACTTTACCTCCAGCTTGGATGAGACGCTCACACCAAACATGATTCATCCTCTCAGAGAAAGAAAAAAAAAAGCTATTGTTTTCTTTTTATTTTATTCCTTTTTTTCCACTTCTTCTAATTTTAGCACTTTTATCTCACTTCAGAGCCGGATGATTCAAGATTTGTGGTGGCGGCTCTCCCTCTCTCGCTTTCATGTCCATACACACACACACACACACACACACACACAAACTGCACACTCACCACACACCGGGGACTTGGTGAGTCAGTGTGTGCAGTGCGCTGGCACAGAGCCCTCTGTCTTCACCCTTTTTCTTCTCCGGCCACTCGCACATATGGACACAAAGACACAAACATGTACCGTGTCATTTGCGTCATCCTCCACTTCCCAGCTCCTGCGCTGATATTATCTAAGTCTCCTTTGCCTCCGAGCTCGCCGCGTCATTTATCATCTTTTATTCAGTGAAAAACTTCCCTGCCTTGGACCTGCCTCTTGGACAATGATGGAAACCTAAATCTGCTTTTATCAAAAAAAATCATAACAATCTGTTTAGCTTAGTCACACATCATGAAACTTACCACCACTCAACAGCCCAATAATCACATCACATATCCAGAATAGTTCATAGCATCACGTAGTGTAACCTTGGTCTACATATGAGGATCCCAAAGGTTGAAACAAATATATGGATCAACATGGCTGTTGATTGGAGTAAACGTGTGGCATGACTGTAAAGGTTACCAAATAAAATCATCAATAAACAGGATGTCAGCTGCTACGCAGCATCTTAACATTGTATACCAGGTGGGACTTTTACTGTTTTATGGTGCCAAACACGAACCCTTGTTTGTCCTGACTGTCCTCCCCTCACTTCACAAGTAATGCTCATTTAAATTGCGGTTTCAACATGGACTTGTTTTGCTTATTATATTGCTGTCATATCTTGCTTTTTTGCTGATGCTTCATGCTAATCCACTCTCCCATTTGCTGCTGTAACACTGCAAATTTCCCCTTTGATGGATTATTTTATTTTACCTGTGTAGTACTGTAGCTTTTAACAGTTGACCATTTTTATTAAGATACTTTAAAGCTGCACCATACAATATTTATATTGCTAATAGATCTAATGAGTATGTGTAATATGAAATGGGTCACCCGTAATGACCAACTCACAGAGAATTATCACCGTACTCTGCAGTTTAATGATAATATTCTCCCATTTTCTGTCCATCATTAGCAGTAGGAGGCTGCCCAATATTTATTTTGCCCAGACGGCAGCTTGTGTGCTATTTTGAGAAACTCGTATCTTTCCTCTTACATTTGAAAGAGACGCCATGGAGGCGTATTGGTGATTGGGTGATCTGTGAGAGAAAGTTGAGGAGTTTCATGGGAAACATGGTCTTTATTTTAGGCAACAGGAGACAGCCGGTGCTCAATAAGTGAGCGCATGTGATTATGTGTCAGTTTTAAATAGGCTAACATGTTCCCCCACAGAGAACCTTCAGACAGCAAAACCTAATTAACAATAGGATGGGTTGAAATGAACACAAGCGTGTGCGTGTGTGTGTGTGTGTGTGTGTGTGTGTGTGTGTGTGTGTGTGACGTGAGCAGCCTAATGTGAAAATTTTCCAGTCTTGTACCTGGAAATGAAGCAGTTCTATAAAGAGATGTTACATCTACAGCCATCAACGCGTCAACAGCCATATCTGTTCCTCTGTAAGGATAAATGGCAAAGTGATCTGGTGGTCTGGAAATTTACCAGTTTTTCTTTCCATTTTACGCACACACACACACACACACACACAGTACATGAAGGCAGCCATAAACAGACACACACAAGCCTTGCTGTTCTTCCCAGTGTCAACTTTACGCTGCACACAGCTTTTTTCTAAAATAACAACCGAACTGTGTTTCACTCCTGTTTCCGTGCATTCAACTCAATCTCTCGCTCACACAACAATCTATTTTCCCTGCCCTCTTCATTTTTATCCTTTCTGCAGAAATCATCAAGCCTTACTCGGAAGTGAATTACATTTCCACGGACGTTCAGCATGACAGGATTCACAATTAGTGATTATGTGAGGTTAGCGTGTGGCGGTGGGGCACTGTTCCTTCCTTTAAAAAAGACCCGCCTCTGTACTTTACGCCTTGTTCCACTCCGAGATGAATGCCAATTTCATTGTCTTCATGTGAAAAGAAAATGAACTTCCACCCTTTCTAAACCAGGCATGTGTTAATGGTTTCTTGACAGAGGCTTTTCATAGAAATACTGCAAACTCTTTGCCTCCCTTATGAACCAGCACAGTGAGAGAGTGAGAGAGAGAGAGAGGGAGGAGAAATACATTCATTATCCTTTGTTTCATCCCAGCCTCATTAAGTAAAAAGTCCACCTTCTGATACTCAGCATTGTTAGAGGAGGAAGGAACTTCTCTTTCTTGCCTGACCCACTTTCCTTCAACGTGCCTCATCTATTTCTGCCGTGGTGTTTGCCAGCATTTCTCAGAATGTCAGCGCCTGACACTGAGAGATCAAAAGTAGTGATTTCCCACGAAGAAACAGCAAATCATGCATCAACACACAGCATGACTGGCTGCTACGTTGCATTCTGGGCTACTAAGGCTGCTGTCAGTGCAAAAAGTCCCTTCTCTGAGCGCTGAATACTGATGCAGAGTGGTATGTATGGAAATGGTACATATATTCATTCAGTAATTAGTACTTTGTACTGTCTGTGAATATCTTCACAACTAAAAGATGACCTGATTTCCACATAGTATAAAGTTAAAGATGATACATTTGTTTAACATTTCTGGTGAAATTACTTTTCACAGAAACACCCCCTCCGGCAACTATCACAGCTTATAAAGGTCTTCTGGAGCCAACCAAGAGTCTCTCAGTTCTTGTTTTGGGGATTTTATTGCATTCATCGGGTTGCCTGAAACATGACTCCAAATGAATGCTAATGTTGCTCCGTATCAGCTGTGTGTGTACAAAAGCAAGTGTTAGCTAACAAGTTAGCCATAAAAGGTGACAATACATCAGTGTTGGCTTGTTTTTGCTGCCCCATATGGCAAACAAAAAATCAGTTTATGTAATGAGAATGAACGGCAAACAATATTAAATTCATAGAAAAGAGTGCTAAAAGGGCCCAAAAATGGTAATGCTGATTGTTTGGTTTATAATATGATTTGGTACCAAGCTGCCATATACTGGGTGCATCCAATGTGTTATGCAAAGCTTTCATAATGCAGCATTCTCACCTCACCGAACAAAAAAAATGAGTTGCCATGTGCATGTCTGCAGGCTACATGAAAGTGACATGATGAAGTCTACAGACCTTCAGCTGTTTTCCTGATGACAGTTCAAACATTCATCCCTCAGATCTTACCCTCTCCCTGTCCGGCAGCCACCATGCATGCCTGGCTCGACCTTAATGAGTGTTTATTATAGACTTGACAGACCTGATTTTAGGTTGGTTTAGTTTCAAACTGCAGGTTCAAAAAGAAAAAAAAGAAAAAAAAAAACAGAAGTAAAACACATCTTTGTGAGAATTAACATAGGAAACATTTCAATTTGTTTTTGCTGATAAAGAAGGATCACTCAGTGTCAACAGGCAGAATTAAAGCATATTCAGTAAGTACAACAGACTGAGGCCAATAACACCAGACACCATAAAATAGGCTTATCAGTGTTACTGTACTGTAATCAGGTGCAGGTGTGCCTTTTCAGTGTTTGACTTCCACACCGCACCAGCTCAGCAAAACACAGCGTCCTGTTCCTTCAGCCACACAGATGGATGGATAGATGACTGATGCACGGTGGCAGAAATACAGATGACAATAAGCCAGAGCAACAGACTGACAGAATGCTGTCTGTGGATGAATCACTCACCGTGACACTGGCAAAAACACGCAGTCTACTGACTCACGTATTTCAGGGCAGCATCTGCGATATTTTTCATGTACAAACACAAGAGGAACCACATGCACGTGCACACTGTGCACCACTCAGTATGCACGTGCACACTCAGTCACGCTCACGTATGTAACATAGAGAGGCAAGCACAAACACCGTAGCCGTCTCTAACAGCAATCTGCAACAATTTTTACTTCCGAATACCACTGGAGAGGCATCAAACAATGCCGGTTTATCTGTGATAAGCTAACATCAGCCAATTTATCGGTCATGCATTCAAACCCTTGAGAATGCTGTATGTTGAATCATTGCAACAAGTGTGATAATCTGTTGTCACCTTCAGTGGCATCTGGTGGTGAGGTTGCAGATTGCAACCAACTTCATACATTTTGCTTCAGAGCTTCATAAAGCCGAGGGGAGGGACACATTCAGGTGATAATTCTCCATTTCCCTCAATATTACCCCTAGTTTCCTTTTCTTGTACTGCTGCTAAAACTACATCATTGTAGTCAACAAAAGTATAAATTATGAAGAGGGAGCTTTGATGTACGTGAACGCCTCTAAAACAAAGCATCTGGCAGGCTGTAAAAGCAGACCTCTAATGTTGTGATTTGCAGATGATCCCTTCTGGAACTGGTTTCGCAATCCACTCAAAGCATGCCTTCTTCCTACTCAGTTGTAAAGCAACTAGACAAACGGAAGGACGGCAGTCCAAACAGACGGAGAGGATAACAGAGTGTGAGACACTGGGGGAGGTGGTCGAGGACTGTGATGGAAAGAACAAAAACAACTCAGCAAACAGGAAGAGCTCAACCTGACCTGTTCTCCCTATCGTACGTGCTTGATCGCACTTTCCGTGCTTCCATGTTTTTCCCTTCATACATTTGTACTGTTGTACTCCATGAAATGTGCTTTCCATAGAAATCATTGGCGCATGCACAAACACATTGGTATATGTGCCATGGACCACTGTGGAGGACCTCCATGGAATATGCCAGCCTTTAATTATTAACCTTCAACATCAGCAGCGCGGGGTTAACCGTAAACCTTAACTAATCTAAACATGACGCCAATTCTCACCATAAGCGCTGACTCTGAGTGCCCTCTGTCCGAGTGAGGACATAATATCTCCACAGCACAAACAACACAAACCGTGCTGTACAGAGCATTTCCTGAGTATGCTCAATATGAGTGCACTCCCATAAGGCCTCTGTATTTATCTTAAAGAGAAATTCTTGCTCAGTTCTCGTTTTACTGCTCTGTTGGGATTTCCTCGGGACTCTGACGCATGTGCTCAGTAAGGACAGATGTTCACAGTGCAGTCCACTCAAGGCTGTACTCTTTACTCCAAGGCTGTTTGCAGATCTGATTAGAGCGACTCCTCAGAAGCAACCAAATTAGTGTGTTTTTGTTATGCTTTAGATTAAATGGAACTTTGTATTTTGGTTTCAAGGATTTAGCGTGAAACTCTTATCCAAAGTGACTCACATCAAGGGCAACAAGAGCACAAACGTCATCTCCTCCATCACCATCATATGCAACCAAGACTTGGCAATGCTCATCCATTATTGGTGAACAACAGCATCAGTGTTATCGACCTCCATAGTGGGGTTTTCATAAATGGACATGCATTCATTCATTCGCCAATGTTTAAAGGTGCAATAAGATGTGGCCACAATTTTAGTTTAAAACATTCAAGCTTGCAATGTTTGACAAGTTTGACCTTTTTTAGTCGAATAAATAAACAAAATAAACTTGCAAAATGTTAAGGAAAGAAATAGTTTCACCAAATTTTCCTTATTAAACAGAAAATTACAACCGTACACCTTCTGAATTCAGGTTTCTCTTACCAAATTAAGAGCTTAATTGCCAAGTTAACTCATTGTAAAACACACTTTATTTCAACAGAACCAAACTAAAACTTGCAAAAAAAACATCTTGCTTTGTCTTTCCACTGTTCCAACAATCACCAACTCTGGTTTGATCGAAATGAACCCTTAATTCATGAAGTTGGTGTGAAAATATTCGGGCTCTACACGCTGCTTTTCCACGCTTTCCACTCCTCTCCAGTCTTTGCCTGCCGCGTCTTCGTCCTCCATGGAGTCCTGGTCTGAGCTGCCGCAAATCACCTCTGTACTGTAATCGTCAGACTGGCCTCCGTGAGTGTTGGAGGATGTGTTTAGTCGCAGTCTGGCCATGTTGAGCCTGAGCCTGGTTCTGTCGCCCGTGGTGTAAACTCTGACAATCCCCCCAGAACTCAGAGCTCTCATAGTTAGAGCAAACAGTATATTGAGCAGCAGTCAGCGTTTACTCTGGTGGCGTTCTGCCCTTTATTTGTTTGGAATAACCTTGGATGGGTGGCTTATTTTTACACATTGTACCTTTAAAGCTACACCAGTCAAAATCATTACTCAAACAATGGCTCAAAGGGCTGTGTCATATGAAAGAGGTCGTTTCATAGTGATGAACCAGCAGTTCCCCTCAGCTTTATGTGAGTGTTTAGCATCTTGTTTTGTTTTATGGGCCACAACTTTACTGTTTTGGTTCAGTCTCACTGCTCTCAGTCTCAGAGCTGATAACACAATTAAGAATTTCATTAGTCTGGTCAGTATAGACGCGAACAGTTTTGCATGATGCTCTTAAATTAGATTCAAAGGCGTGTTGGAATTTAAGAATATTGGATATAAAGAACTGAAGTCTGTCAAATCTTCAGCATTTCTGGAACTCTGAAGGAAATAAGGGTCAAGGGGAGTGACAGGTGGATGTTTTGGGGGTGGGGGGGGTTTGGTGCAGAGAAGCCAAGCACCACCCTTCCAAATCCAGCAGCACGACACACTGTTTTGCCTGCAGGTAAAATGGCACGTACAGAAGAAATAAGGCTGTCAGGAGGTCTGACTGCAGAGCCAGAGAGCAAGGGCCCAAACACAAATCATTATTTTATACTGAGCTGTTGTTATGGGTGGAAGTGAGTCACCGTGTGGGTGTCCGGGTGATGACTGACAACTTTTTAATTTACATACAAACACAGAGAGAGACACGTGGCCGTACACACACTCTCATTTAATTTTACAAGGCCACAATTTGTTTTGCAGAGGAGCGTGAGGTAATGTCATCTTTGTTATTTTAGTCCCTTTCAAATCTACCGTGCCGCCTGGAGAATGTTCAACACCTACAATAAGACCTCAGGAAAATCTAATCCTGGCCCATGTCCATGTTGTCCTTCCTATTTCAGTGATGTTTTGTTGCTTTTAATGGTCTCCCATCTTGTTATTGACCATCAGGTTATATAATCTGAACCAACTTTGCGACCTCAGCATCAATATTTGCAGGGCGTATCGTATCAACCTGAGGTCACAGCCAACAAAATGCAGTCTGGTGCAAAGTTTGGGCATTTGAACACACTTCCCCTTATGAGGATAGATTCGCTCACATGCCCATATGTACATTCAAACGGCTGTATAATTAGCCACTGTAAGCATTCCTGCTATTCAACTGGCTATTAGTACAAAGTCCACAGTCTTCATTCTGAGCAAATAACATAATCTGATATTTATCTGAAGCAGCTGTCAGCAGGGTCATCCATGTTCCAGTTTTTCTTAATCACATAATTCCCTCTTTGTGTTTCTTTGGACAGCGGTCACTTGTTAAGCTTGTTAAGAGAGCATGTCAGACCAAAAAGACTAACTTTGGAAAATAACCACTTGATATTTTGAGCTTGGGCAGCTGAAGCATTATATCAGAATATCAGATCAAAGATCAAATTCTGAAATTGGCACTGAATGAACTGAACACGCATGCTGTGGTGACAAACAACTACGTTTGCAAAATGCCTGTGAACACAGCATCAGCAGCAGAAAAGATGCATTCAAATGTGGCATGGCGGTTCAGTGTCCAACACTGTCAGCAAGAGGTTCTCAGTTTGAGTGGAGCTGGCGTGCATCCACAGTCAGACTGGAAACTCTTCCAGACAGTCATCGGAAGTTTATTTATTGGCTCAATATCTGAGCCAAACGGATAAGTTAGTAAGCTGAGACAGCAGAATTATGCCAAACAGATTTTTAACTTCATCACTGTTTCAGTCTGTTTCACAGACATTCATTTTGGCAAGTGCAACATGTGGATAAATTACAGCCATTAGTCCAAAGTATGAGAGGGAATGCTCAGATGTTTTTTTCTGGATTCTATTGAACTCAACAGAGTGTAGCCTTTGCTTCATAATGCAGAACACCATGTTGCTCACAGTGTGAAAATACAAAAATAAACTACCTCTGTTCATACCTGTCCTGTATTGGACTGTCAGCCTGCTCAGGAATCATTCAGAGTGTCTTCTGCTCTTTGCCAGTGCATGCTGGGACAGGCTCCAGCCCCTCAACTTCCTGCAAAGGCTTACATTGACAATTTATGAATGCCATGCTGTTAAGGTTTTGTTCCATTCTGTACAACTCTAAAAGTACAGCCAAGAGACGAGGCTCAGCTCAGCAGCAAAGCAGACCTCAGGTTCATGCTGAGGTGAAGATCTGAGTGCTAGTTTAAGGGCCAAAGGAGCAGACAGAAGACCTGAAAGGACCCACGATCCACTGCTGCGTGTCTAACTTCTCTCTGCAGAAGCTGCCCTGTTGACAAAGCATAATGGAGAATGATAGCACACGATTGGCTACGCAGCTGCACCATCTGCTGTGCAACACTGCCACACACAGGTGGAAGGCTAGGTTATGGTTCATGTGAGGACTTTGAGGTGGTGCAAAATCAGAATGGATGGAGGACCAAACAGACAATGTCACATTAATGAATTATATTATTCAATCTGTTATTTCTGCGTTGCTGGTTCACAGTTTGCTGCCAGAAATGATTAGCAGCGCCACAAACACGAGACATTCATTGACAAAAAAGAGAGAAGGCTGACACTCATGCAGTGTTTGTGCAACGGCTGACTGGCTTTTTGCTGTCATGCAACTTCATTCTAACAACACCGTGGCTGTCAGTTGGGTGCTCACATGGAACGGGCGGCGCTTCCGTCAAGCTCCTCCACGGATGCTTCCAGCACTTGTGAGAGACAGCTGACCTAGTTGACCAGCTAGCAGTGGTCGGAAGCATGGACAGTAAGCAACAGTGTGACTCTGAAAGTGGACCAGGTCACAAACAGGGTGTGGATGGAGGGATTCATGCCAAAGATGATGGAGCTGCAGGGAGGCATGTGAAATATTCTTTTTTGTTTGTCCTTGGCCCTGCTTCTTCCAGCACACAGTTCACTTTCCTCTTTGGGTTTGCTCCTCCAGTTTTGCTGCCTTTCATCTGAGCTGATGCCGGGTTGGCTCCGGTTCCCTGCCTGACCCCGAATAGGAAGAAGCAGTCCAATCATGTATGCTAAGACTGAATGTACAGGAGAGTCTGTCCAGGTGAGAACAAAGCCAGTCAAACTCAGGTGACGCCAATAAACCACCTACAAAGGCCGAGCCCGTATTTATCGCACTGCTTATAGGGAGCTCCACTGATTTTACACATCCAAGTCTGTTTACTGGTGTCGTCTGGTGTTGGAGGGTACTACTGCACATGTGAAAAAAGTTGTATAAAGTCTTGTGTCTCCAGAGGGAGCTGCACAAAAATCAGACCTGCCTTTGTGTTTGAAAATGAAAACAATCTGGGGGTGTGAGTTAGAAAGAAGCGACCTTACACAGCCTCCGCAGCCCGCTCCTCAGCTCCGCTTGAGGCTAAATTAGCCGCTACGAGCATAACATCGCAGACTTTCTGACTGAACTACTGGTCGAGTTGCACTGTGGGTAAAATGTGTGGAATAAAATAGACAGCATCTCTGGTTCTGGAGGCAGATGTTGATATTAGATAACCAGCAGTTTCACATGTGTAATCAAGTCTATCAGGCTATAATAAAATGGACTGAGGGGAGTCCATTACATTAGTACAGTCTAGACTAATGCTCATATTCGGCTGTTTCTGAGTTACCGATATGATCAGCGGAGAGAGGAAATTACAACACAAAGCACAGAGAGCCAAGTTTATCGTGTTAGTTTAACAGTCCCACACTGGCAGCATGTCGTGCCACGAGGGATGACACGTCTGGAAAAAGCTATTTTGTGAGCGCATGTGACTCTTGGCAGCGTGGGCCGAAGTGAACAAAGCATAAAAACTAAACAAACAAGGAAAATGAAACACACCTTTAATTGCACAAGAGAACCATTCAAATTTCCTGTTATTTTCTTTGAACGCATTTTCAGCCAGGTGGAATAAAACACATTTAGACAACGCGTGGACAGAAGTAAGCATGTCTGAATACGCACATTAGACCGGGCACTCAGCACTGAGTACATCTGTCGTAGCACATGTTCAGCATCCACCGCTTCCTTTTCCAAAAACACATTAGCAGCAACAGGCAAATTTGGGACTGACCGACCAGAAATAGCTGGATCCAGTATGACCGTGAAGCAAACAATGCAAATCCAGACGGCGATGAAGAGTTTCGCCGCTCTTGGATGAAGCAGCCAAATGCATTTCTGTGACCCAACTGGATATATTGTATTTTCACATCACACGACATGCTAAAATAAGCACAAATAGACTGTTCTGTGTTGTAGAGGCACTCTGCCAGTGAGGAGTTTCTAAATCTGATGTGCTCAATGTGCTCATGTTAACATGCTAAAAGGAGAAAATCTAGGTCAAACAAATTATAATTATTTGTTTGTTTTAACAGAAATGATGCAGATATAATCAGAAAAGGCATGACCACTGTTCACCAGGTGTGCTGACGATTCTGTTTTCAAACACAAGCCAGTGCTGTGTTTTGGTTTTTGACAGAATTAGGCCATGTTACTTTCTCATCTTAGTGCATCTACCATGTGCAAATTGCACAATATTTTACTAAGAAATGAATAAAATATGCTGTTCAAACCTCTTCGACTGGCTGCGTGAAAGTAGAGCATGTAAACAACGTAAATCATCTTTTCTGAGGTTCGGTTCATTCATCCATCCGGAAATCATTCATCTTTTAAGCACCATCTTTTTCTTCCTTTAATATTTTAAACACATTCCGCACACACCGTTATTCTAATAGATTCAACACTAGTGACCGTTTTGGCAGCATGCATTAATATGTGTGCAGCTCTAAGTGTTTTTGTCCCATCAGTGTGTGAGCTGAGATGCATAGATCATTGTGAAACACAGGAAATAAGTTAAAAAAAAAGCACCAATATCACCTATCAATTCTTTAAAAACATGAAGAGACATCTCTGTGCGTGAATATCTGTCGGCGCTACTCTCTGACCAAGACGCATCGCAGTGATCTCCCGAAATCAGCCCACCTGACAGTGAGCATTTGTACGTCCAGGCTGCCTTCCCGTGTTCGTGTATTGCACAAGCTCGCCAGTACCTACGGCGTGTGGAGGATGTTTAGTAGATTTTCGTGCGTAGTGGAGTGCCTTGTTTTTGTGAGTGACTTCCAGTCCACTGACTCATCAGCACGTGGTTCAAAGGTCCACCCTTTTAGACTTACTCTGAGTCCATTTTGAATTATTTTTGTCCTCCTGTTCCACTGTTTTGTTGTCACAGTTTTCTCAGTGAAATTGATGGAGAGGTGGTCGTCAACCCCACGCCACCCTCAGTCTTAGAGTGCCCCCTTGTGGTCCAACAAGTGAATGCCCTTAGCTAAAAGTGTCTGCTTTGTGGAAAACATCCAACCTGTATATTATTGTTAATGTGGCTGATCATTATTTTACCCTCCTTCATGTCAGAAATGTATTCTGCCATTAGCTCTGAAAGGCAAGCCATCCCTCGGGCCCCGGGGGCGAGTCCCTCACTGCCTTTTGCTGTCCAGGATGGCCCTCCAGTCGTCCGACCAAGACATCAGTCGTCTCTGGGAGGGGCTGGTGGAAAGATGCTTGTTGTGGCAGGCGGTGAACAGGACGTGCTCCCAGGTTGGTTTGGGCTCCACGCCTGATGAGGAGGCACAAATATGATGTAGGTAACAACCACACACATTTCAGCACTAGACAGCCCAGCAGACCGTGCACACACTGTTAACAGGTGTCTTTAAAGGTGAAAATGAGGCGTTGCAGAAGATGCATACAAGGAATTCCACCCACACAAACAGGATGATGCAATCCTCTGCCTTTCATTGGACCACACGGTCATGCAGGTCAATGCTGTTCACATTAAAACTAATTACAGAAACATTTACATTTTGGTTATGTTACATAACTACATGTTTGTCAGTCAGGGATCATTATAAACAGCATGTTTTTCAGTTATCCTTGTCAAGAAAAATGCAGTTTTTATGATGAGAGAACTTTCAATACTGTGCTCTCATTGGCTAAACCCATCCCCTGGAACCATGATGGTCCAGTCATAGCCTAGCATCTGCGATTAGGCTTGGAAGGGTTTGTCAACTTTTGGATTTCTCCACATGCTGAAGCACTTCACGAGGGGTTGTACTTATTTTTTTTTAGCATTTACAAAACCAAAAACACATGAGAAAAAGTAAGAAACGCTTTGTCTGTTTAAGGTACAACAGCTTCTAAGTCACGCTTCCTACCTACAGCTGTTACCAAGCGTTACTTCCAAGGCCAGTGAACGCAT